>NC_081419.1:40718002-41018002 GCF_949786415.1 Peromyscus eremicus
TACCAAAAACAACCTATGGATTCAATACATTCCCTATCAAAATTCCAACACAATTTTTCACAGATCTTGACAGGACAATTTTTCAGGTTCATATGGCAATACAAAAAACCCAGGATAGCTAAAATGATCCTGAATAATTGAGAATTGCAGGAGGTATCACCACCCCCAATTTCAAGTTGTACCACAGAGCTATACTAATAAAAACAGCACTGTATGGCACAAAAACAGACATGTTGATCAATGGAATCAAATTGAAAATACAGACATAAGTCCACACACCTATGGACACCTGATGGTTGATAAAGAAGTTAGAAATACACATTGGAAAAAAAGACAGCATCTTCAACAAATGGTGCTGGTCAAACTGGGTGTATGCATGTAGAAGAATACAAATAGGTCCATACTTTATTACCCTGCCCCAAATTAAACTTTAAATAGATCAGCATAAAACCAGATATACTGTATATTATAGAAGAGAAAGTAGTGAATAGCCTTGAACTCACTGGCACAGGAAAAGACTTTCTGAACAGAACATTGTTAGCACAGGCACTAAGATTAACAGTTAATAAATAGGATCTCATGAAACTTAAAAGGTTCTATATGGCAAAGGACACATCAATCAGACAAAGTGGCAGCCTACATAATGTGAAAAGATTTTTTTAACCAACTACTCATCAAACAGAGGGATAATAACTGAAATATAAAAAGAATCTTAAAAAATAGATATCAAGAAAACAACCCAATTTAAAAATAGGGTACAGATTTAAACAGAATTTTCAACAGAGAAAACTCAAATGGCTGATAAACAAAGAAATGATCAACATCCTTACCATCAGGGGAATGCAAGTCAGAACTACTTTGAGAGTCCATCTTACATATATCAGAATGGCTAAGATCAATAAAACAAATGACAGCTCATGTAGGCAAAGATGTTGAGAAAGGGGAACACTACTCCATTGCTGATGGGAGTGCAAACTGGTACAACCACTATGGAAATCAATGTGGTGGTTCCTCAGGAAGATGGGAATAGATCTACCTCAAGATCCAGCTGTAACATTCTTGGTCATATACCCAAAGGATACTTCAAATCATACCACAAAAACACTTGCTCTGGCCGGGCGGTGGTGGCGCATGCCTTTAATCCCAGCACTCGGGAGGCAGAGCCAGGTGGATCTCTGTGAGTTCGAGGCCAGCCTGGGCTACCAAGTGAGTTCCAGGAGAGGCGCAAAGCTACACAGAGAAACCCTGTCTCGAAAAACCAAAAAAAAAAAAAACCAAAAAACCAAAAAACAAAAAACAAAAAAACAAAACAAAACAAAACAAAAAAAACAAAAAAAAAAACACTTGCTCAGGCATAATCATTGCTGCTTTATTCATAATAGCCATAAACTGGAAACAACCAAGATGTCCCATACAGAAGAATGGATAAAGAAAATACGGTACATTTATGCATGGAGTATTAGCCATTAAAAAAAAATAAAATCATGAAATTTTCAGGTAAGTGGATGGAACTAGAAAAAATCATCCTGAGTGAGGTAACCCAGAACCAGGATGACAAATATGGTATGTATTTGCTTATATTTGGACGTTTGCCATTAAGTCAATGATAACAAGCTGTAGAACCACAGAGGATAGGTATAGAGTAAGGGACTGAGGGTGTGCACATACATCTCCCTAGGAAAGGAAAGTAGTTAAGAGGGGCTGGAACCAGAGGAACCAGAGGGAAGGCAAGGGAAGAAGGGGGCACATAGGGAATATGGGGAGAAATAGCTAAAATTAATGGCCATTTGAGGGGTAGCATGTAAATCTAACATGGAAGAAGCTTCCTAAAGTATATACATATACAAAGACAATCTGAATGAAGTTACCAAATAATGGACAGACAGAGCCTCCCAACTGTCCATCTCTTGTCACCAAATGAAGCTTCCAGTACTGGGATTGGGTTACATCTGATTGAATTGTTGGCCAAAGGGGTCCCATGGAAATCTCCAAATAACCCAGGCTGTTGCCAAGACAGGTTGCTCTCCACAAACTGACAGCAAGGCTCCATTGTTGAAGACAACTCCTGCATGATTCATTGAACTAGGAGAGACTGAGCAGTTGCCTACATAGAGCCTTCCACCTTTGTGTTCTATCATCTTGGGTATAGGAACATACTCTGCATGCTTCCAAAGGCAAAACAAACACCAACCCAGCCACAAACTCTTTGAAATACAGTGGTGGCTTGCTCACAATGGTGGCACAAAGCTTGTGGGAGTAACCAAACAATATCTGATTTGACTTAAGGCCCAATTCAAGAGTTGAAACCCATAATCAACACTGCTTGTGTGATCAAGAACCTGAGACTAGGTAGCCCAGGAACCTAGGGTAAAAACAAATGCTATTATTTTGTTGTTGTTTTTAATGAAGCAATAAAATGACTCATAAGGACATTCTTCTATACTTCTATATCAGTGCCTTGCTCAGCCAACATCAGAGAAGCTTCCTCCTGCAGAAGATGGGAACAAACACAGAGACCCACAGCCAGACATTATGCAGAGAGTGAGAGACCTTAGAACACTCAGTCCCAAACAGGATGGGGATGTCTCCATCAAATCCCTCTCCTCAGGGCTCAAGGAAGCCCCTGGAAGAGGAGGCAGAAAGAGTGTAAGAGCCAGAGGGGATGGAGGACACCAAGAAAACAAGGTCCTCTAAATCAACATGAGGAACATACATATGAACTCATAGAGGCTGAAGTACCATGCACAGGACCTGCATGGGTTCTACTCCAGATGGGGCCCTAGGGCTGAAAGGAGGAATGGACACATGCCCCCATCTCTAACCCGGAAGTTAACTCCAATTGATAACTGCTTGCAAATGAAAATTTAGTTTCCTCCAAGGAAACAAACTATTCTTAGGGATGGGCTTCATGTCCAGCAGTAGATGGCCAACAGAAAATTCAACTGCATCTTCGGAGGTTCCTTGTCTCATAATGTCATCTCAGGGCTTTTCCCTTTTTCTTGTTAATTTTATCCAGTCAGTTTAATTTTATTTATATTTTTTCTTCTTTCTTTTACCCTACAGGTCCTTTGCATACATATTATTGTTTCCAATTTAGTGTTTTTATGGGATTCATGAGTGTGGAAATGAATGGGTCTCTGTTTCTTGTGCCTTTTCTTGGGCTCTTTTCCTTCTGTTTATTTGTTTTGTTAAATTCTGATGTGTTTGGTTTTTTTCAAAACTTACTTTATTATTATCTCTTAGAAGTCTGTTTTCTAATGAGAGACAGAGAGGGTGGATCCAGTTGGGAAGGGCGATGAGGAGGAACTGAGAGGAGTAGGGGAAGCGGGAAACATAAACAGGATGTATTATGTGAGAAAAAAAGCTATTTTCATTAAAAAGAAAATTCTTGTTGAAATTTTAATTGATTTATGTTTTTTTTAAAGTTTTCTTTTCAGTAAAAATTTGGCTTTTACTTATAAAAATAAAAGCTGCTTTCTATATAATCTTGAAAAGTAATTCAGATCAGGATCAATGATTTCCAGTTTATCACAGAGTAAATCCATCATTAGTTTCTTGAAGTGTTTTTCTCCTTACGTGATGTATCAGATAAGAAAATGCAGTGTTGGATATAGTATCATAGGACACATTGATGACCTGAGGTGATCCCTTTGTTTCTTAAGCCAGGGTTAATATAGAAACGTTGATAAATATAGAAATAAACAGGAAGACAATGACCTGGGACTAAGAAATTTTGTTGTCCCTTCTTACTTTATTAAGCCCTTGATGGTTGGCAGTGTGAACAGAAGAGCCAAATAAAAAGTATCAATGTCCTTTGTGTAACAGATACGGTGTTCAACACTTTGTCATATCCATTATATTATCTGAATACTTGTAGACAACACATATATGTCATCTTAGCCGAAAGATCAAGCTGTAGTGTACCCTTGTAGAAAATCTCCTGAATGTCAGTAAATTTTAAATGTTTATGTTCTTTCTTTAATTCAAAACCACAACATTAGATTTTGGGATAAGAAGCAATTATTACAATGAAGTCCATGTTAGTTGTGCTTGCTCTATGTTTGTGAAACAAGCTTATATAAATGTATTGCAGAGTAATAAGTAAGCATTTGACTAAAGCTCAGAGAGCAGACTTTCAATTGCTACTTTATACCTGACTGCATCCCAGAGCAATGTTGTCACGAATGCAATGATAAACAAGGTGAGATATGAATAGATGTGAATTCCTTTTCTTTATTTCTTGTCTAAATACCAGTAAAAGCTGTGCATTTTAGCATTTGAAGTGAATTAGTTGGAACAGTTACATACACATACACAAAAAACAAATACACAGACTATTTTTAGCTTGACATTTTTCAAAGGATTGATCTGTAATTACTTCAGGTTTATGCTGTTAATCTCCCTTACCAGTGTATAAACATAATATCAGATTTTTCTTTCAGGGTTAGAGTGCCAGTCTTGGTTCTAATACTTCTAGGACTTGGAGGTATTTTGATTCTGCCTCAAAATAAATACCTTTATTTTTTTTAAAAATTAAAACACAATTTTAGTACAATAATAGCCACTAAAACTATATAGTTCATTTATTCCTTTAAAGGAAATACTGTCAGCCTAAGTAATATGCATTGAATATCTAAGAAACCTCACAATTCAATGAAATGTCTCCTGAAATTTAATATTACCATAAGAATTTTAGTTAGCATTCTCTCTCCATGTTAGTTAGCTAGGAGTGCCATTGCAAGATGCCATAGAATTTAATTTTCTCACAGTTCTAGATGTAGGGAGTCTATGGCAGGTGTATGGTGGTTCTTGATTTGGCTTATAGGGAGCAATCTCTCTGTATATTCTCACATTGCTTCTTTGTGTCTCCACTTAGAAAGCAATTGAGGGAGGAGTCCTTAACACCTCTTTTTGTCAGAATACTAATTGGATCTGGGCTACTTTATATATTATTTCATTTAACTGCCTCTATGAATGCCCAGCTTCCAAAATAGTCTCAATCAGGGTTGAATACTTAATACATGAGGTTTGGGAGGAGACAAAAAGCCCCAGGTACTGGTATTATGGCATATGTACTATTTTGCATTTGAGAAAGTTTTTAGAGCTAATATATATATATATATATTATATATATTTGTTTTTTCGAGACAGGGTTTCTCTGTGTAGCTTTGCGCCTTTCCTGGGACTCACTTGGTAGCCCAGGCTGGCCTCAAACTCAAATAGATCTGCCTGCCTCTGCCTCCTGAGTGCAGGGATTAAAGGCGTGTGCCACCACCACCTGGCCATATATATATTCTTAAGGGAGTTACACAGTCTACTTTTTTTGAAGTTGTGCATTACTTACTTATACAAATTTCCTCTTAATTGCTTATTTTTTATTTTCTTAGAAAATCCATTTTTTATTCCTATTGAGTGATATGTATAGCTGTGAATAGTTACTGTAGCTGTTTATGTGCAAGATTTTCTTTGTACATAAAGATTAAAGCATTCAGGTAAAAATCTAATGAACTAATTTGATATTTAAAATAAATTCTAGATATGTAGGATATTCAGATTAGAATATAGACACAATGGTTATGTGGAATATAATCTAGAATAAGACCTAAACTTTCCATAAAAATTACCTCCATATTGGTGCTAGACCTAAATGTAATACACAAAAGGGGATAGATGTTCTAATTATCTTGATGAAAGATAACGAGGGTCCAAAACAGGAGAGTAACAGCTGGGATACTGAAGAGAACATGAGATGAATGGATAGATGGTATATTCATTAAGATAGATGACAGATAATTCATACTTGGAGCAAAAGAAAAATATGTTTCATAGACTTGTTAAAGATCACATGCCTGTAAGAAAGTTGTTTAGGTGATTATGTCTGTTAAGCAGGACAATATATAGATTGTGAGTTCAAGGAAGAAATCTGAACTTATTCCTATTGAGTGATATGTATAGCTGTGAATAGTTACTGTAGCTGTTTATGTGCAAGATTTTCTTTGTACATAAAGATTAAAGCATTCAGGTAAAACACTGAAAAGCACTGGCTTTTTATGCCACCTACTTCCTTCCTTCCAAACTGTTTGAGTATCATTACTCCATCTAAGATCCATTTCATTAGGAACACCATTGGTTCATGGGCAGTCTCCAAACAATGTAACTTCCTGCATATCATTTTTGTCAAGGTGTATGACTTAGAGCCTACACACACACACACACACACACACACACACACACACACACACACACAAGGATAGACAATGACATCCCCAGCAGAGCCTACACACACACACACACACACACACACACACACACACACACACACACAAGGATAGACAATGACATCCCCAGCTTTCAATGAGTAAATAAAAGAGGAATCAACAAAGGAAATAAAATGAATGAAACAAAACACAAAGAAGAGAATGACTGAAAAAAAAACAACCTTGTCATTAGTAGGGACATCATCATAGTTTTTTTTTATTATAAACAGTAGTAGAGAATTGGTAAAATAAAACAATTAAGTGTAGGGAGAAAGCAGATATTTTTTTCTAATGAAGAGTATAATCATAATTATAGTATGGCAAATGATAACAGAAATTATTAAGACAGTTAATAATAAGAATAGTTACAAAATTATAGCAAAATGCCTAATATTATTCATGTTTGGTTTTTACATCTGTAGTACACTTAACTAAGTATCATTAAAAAAACTATGCTAAAATGCAATACCAAACCCTAAGCTTTATGCACCATAAACACTCAAAAATAATTACTGTTCTGAATTGAATTGAACTGAGATTCCTTTAACATGTAAATCATCATCTTTTGTGTTCTGGAATATTGAGAGTTTTAATTTGTGTACTTATTTTGTAATTAAGGTCATCGAACATTATTTATTGGAGTTCACGTGCCTCTGGGTGGAAGAAAAAGCCATCGTCGTCACAGGCATCGTGGTCATAAGCACAGAAAGAGGGACAGAGAGAGAGATTCGGGACTAGATGATGGACGAGAGTCACCTTCTTTCGGTAAGCATCATTCTCTTTGTTTTAATAAATTATTAAAGCACTGGCTTTTTATGCCACCTACTTCCTTCCTTCCAAACTGTTTGAGTATCATTACTCCATCTAAGATCCATTTCATTAGGAACACCATTGGTTCATGGGCAGTCTCCAAACAATGTAACTTCCTGCATATCATTTTTGTCAAGTTTCTTTAGTAGGATCAATCATTTGCTATTAATCCTATTCTATAACGCGTAAACTCAAATACTCAGTCACATGTTGAGATTTGTACTATATTCTAAAAACCATCACACTCAATTGGAAATTTGATATTCTATATAGTGAAGACTTGTGATAAATATTTCTATATTGAAAGAAAGCTTCAAAGAAATATTCTGATGACAAATATTTTTCTTACTTGGAAGGAGTCCAAAGAAAACATCATAAGATATTGCTGCAAGTGCCTCAAAATTGTTCAGAATTTACTTTCCAAAGACATGTAGAATAAATAGGAAAAACTCCAAGGAGCATGAGGTTTATCTGCTGGAAATCTGGATGTTTCACATTGCATGTTGTAAAGTGGTGTTTGAACCAGTGAAACACAGAGTAACTTGAGCTAAAACTTCTAGTCAGCCATCAATTTAACAACGTCTTTGGAGAAGTGTTTGAAGTTTGGTACTCTTGAGAATTCTCTCACCCCAGTACATGCTCCATACCATCAGATATAATGCTACTTGTTATCTGACTCGGTATTTTAAGAACCTGTCTGTTTTAAAAGGAAAGACCTTTTACATAGCTGAAGGATAAGTGATGACTGCTTTTGGTTCACTAGAACATTGGGATGTGATTTCTTAGTGAGTTAAAAAATTATTGACTGAGTAGTGGTGGCAATGAGGATGTTTGATTACATAAAATATTTTCTAACAACAAATGAGGTTAAATCACTTTAATTTTTAAGCAATTTTAGGTGTACGTATGCATGTATTCATGTGTATATACATGTTTGTGTGTGTGTCCATATGGGTAATATACATGGAGTGGGGGTCAGAAGCTGACATCAGGTATTTTCCTCTGTTGCTTTCACCTTAATTTTTCTGAGACAGGCCTCTTAGTAAACTTGGAGTTCACTGGCTGTGATGCTTGCATAACAAGCAGTTTGCTGACTACCTTTGTCTCTACCCCCTTACTTTTGATACTGTAATCAGTAAATGCAGTAGTTTTCATGAAAATGTGATATATATACTTAATACTCCTCTCTACTGTAACAAATGGAAACTATCAGTTTTGCATCTTGTTAGTTTTAGTGTCAGACTTTACTCACTTTGTATAATTAAAAATTTGGTCTCTAAGTGGGACTATTAATGAGTATTTTAGAATGAACAGTTTGAAGTGTGAACTTATAGTCAGTAAAAATATGAATGACTTTGAGAGAAATTCAGAAATATTGATTTTTTTCCACTTCAGCCTCTCAAAGAATGTTAAAAGAAGATTAAAAGGATTATGTCAGTTACTGCTGGTTAATCTATAAGCAGTAGAAATAAATTTGAGAATATAAACTCTATTAGCAAGTTACTTAAAGTATTGTATACAAAGATACTGTATATATTAGCATAGTCTTGTAATTAGATGGCGTATTTTTCTAGGTTTAGATGGCAAATTGAATGCACACTTCAGAAGAAATGGGACAGATAGAGAAAATCAGAATTCAAAGAGTTATGTTTTGGTAGGTCATAGCTTTTGCTCCTGTTTTAACTCCCAATTTGGTGATAGATAATAGCCAAAATGTTTTAAAATTTTTATTTTCCTACAGTATAATAGCAGAATTCACAAGTACTAAAACATAGATTAACACTTGCACAACTCACTGAACTATGACTTAGAAACACCCAATTAACAACCAACTGACCTGACTCCAGAACCTCGCTGCTTTTTCCAGATCACTGCTCTCATTCTCTAGGAAGGATTAATATCCTGTCTACTTAAACACACTGTTTTTCCTGTTCTTGAATTTATATAAAGGAGATCCTCCAGGAGATCCTGGTTCAATATTCTTTTTGTAGAAAATAAAACCTCACTAATGTTTTCTGATGTAGCTTTAGTTTATTCATTTTCATTATTATGTAATATACAAATGTGCTTCTGTATATTTAAGCATTTTACTGTTGATAGAAATTCAGAGTGTAGGAGCAACTATGAGTAAAGTCATGTAGATACTTTTATTTCATGTCTGCCAGTGCACATTTTATACACATGAGTTAGACTGGTTATTGCTGCACCATGGAGTGTGTATATTTTCAACTTTAACAGGTAATACCAAATACTTTCTCCTAACTAGGTACATATTTACGCTCTGACTAACAGGGCATCAGTACTTATTTCACTTTATACTTTTAAGTTAGAGTTGATAATGCTACTATTTTAATATCAGATACTCTGGAAATATGAGTAATAGCACCTCATTGCTTTAATTTATATTTCTTTATCAACAATGGGATTGGGAAAATGCATGTGCTTTTTTATAGTTTCTTCTATGAAATGACTATCAAAGTTATGTGTTTTATAATTAGATTTTTTTTACTGTTGTGTTGAATATTTATATATTATGAATATAATTCCTTCATTGATTTTTCATGTTCCAAATAACTTCTAACAATTGGGGTTAATGTTTTATTTATTTTATTGTAATGTCTCCGTTTTCATCTCTAATTTTATTAAATTGGATCTTCTCTCTCCATCTTCTAGTTAATTTGGCTAAGGGTTTGCCAATCTTGTTGATTTTTCTAAAAGGAACCAACTCTTTGTTTCATAGATCATTTTAGTTTTCTTGTTTTGTTCTGTTTGTTTCTATTTTGTTGATTTCAGTCCTGACTTTTATTTCTTGCTTGTTTCTTGATTATTTCACTTTTGGGTATTATTTCTTACAGTTCTAAGGAAATCTCTACAATTTTTATGAGGGCACTTAGTGCTATGAACTTACCTCTCAGAACTGCCTTCTTTATGTCCCATCGGTTTGGGTATGTTGTGTTCTCATGTTCGTGCAATTCTAGTAAATTTATTTCTTTATTTCTGTTTTGACCCACATTTCATTCAGTAGTAGTTGTTCAGTTTCCATGAGTTTGTATATTTTCTGTTATTTCTGTGGTTAAGATCCAGCTTAATCCTTGGTAGTTAGGATGCAGATTGTGATTTTTACAGCTGAGGCTTGCTTTGTGTCCACGTATGTGGTTAGTTTTGGAGGAAGTTCCATGAACTGCTGAGAAGAAAGATTATTCTTTTGTGTTTGGATAAAATACATGTCTGGAGGTCTATTTGATTTATGATGTTACTTAACTCCAGAATTTCTCTGTTTAGTTTTTGTCTTGGTGACCTGTCTATTGGTGAGTGGGGTATCGAAGTAACCCCTTATCACTATGTGAACATCAATATGTATGTTTAGCTGTAGTAGTGTTTCTTTCATGAATTTGGGTGCCCTTGTGATTGGTTTATAAATTTTCAGAATTACATTATCCTCTTGGTGGATTTTTCCTTGTATAAGTGTATAGTATTCTTTCATAGCACTTCTGTTTAGTCTTAGTTTGAAGTCTATCACATACTAAAATGGCTGTATCTACTTGTTTCTTGGGTCCATTTGCTTAGAATATCTTTCTCCACCCTTTTATCCTAAGTTGGTATATATCCTTGATGATGAGGTGTATTTCTAGGATGCAGCAGAAAAATGGATCCCATTTTACAATCCAATCTGTTAGTCTATGTCTTTTTATTGGGAAATTGAAACTATTAGTATTGAGAGTTATCAATGAGCAGTGTTTATTGGTTCCTGTTATTTTCTTGTTATGTTGTGACTTTTTACCCTCTTTTGATTTAACATTCTTGGATTATCTATTTTGTGTCTTTTTGGGCATGGTTAACCTCTTCAGACTGACATTTTCTTTCTAGAACCTTCTGTAGAGCCGGATTACTAGATAGAATTGTGTCTTAGCGAAGTCTTTTGAATATTTGCTATCCTATTTCATACTCTCCAGTCCTCTTTATTCTTGAGTATGAGGTTGTTAGTTCTTGTTTACCTTGTGATTTGTACTTTGGAGGTATATAGTGACTCATCTTGATGCTTTATAAGGTGAAACACTAAAAATTCTCAAGTTTAAGTCTCATTTAGATAGTAATTGAATTTTTGGGGATGGAAGAGTAGTATTGTAGACACCCAAGTTATAGATGAGAAGTAAACTGAAATTATTAGAAATAGTGAAAGGAAAAATGTTTTAGAGCTATTAGGAATATACCAGTGTTAAGGCATGCCTACTGTGAGGTATGGTGCTTGACTTATAAGAGAAAACTGTGTCTTGACTTAAAGGTCCAGGAGTGAGCTCATAATGGTATGGGTGGAATAGCAGCAGGTGGCCAGAGCAGAAGGCAGCACACTCATATTTCGAAAGCACATACACTGCATCCAGTGCAATCTGGAAGTAGGTGAGATTGTAAATGCTCAAAACTCACCCACAGTGAATTTCATCGTCCATTAGGGCTCCACCTCCTAAAGTTTCTACAACTTCCATAAATAGCACCATCAACCAGGGACCAAGTTTTCAAATATGTGAGCCTATGGGACATTTCTCATTTAAACCACTATGCATCATCCATTGTAATATAACTTTACTAGACACCGCCACCAGTGTCTGTTTCCTCCCTGCTCACTTTTCTAGAATCATAGGGATGTATAGGGTTTCCACCTAACAACCTTTGACTCCTTTTAAGTGATGCAAGATTACTTTGTATAAGTTCTTTCCCTGTAGTCTTTACTGCTCTTTCAGATGCTTTTACAAACCTGTGAGACCCTTAAGAGTTAGCATTATGCAATGGCAACTTTTCACCAAGGGTGGGCAAGTTCTCTGAATGCCACTCTCATTCCTTACAAGCAAGACAGTGCCAGTTAGGGGATGTTTGGGAGGTCCCGTATAGTCACATAGTTAGACAACAGAGCAATACAGCAGGCATATACACTGATATTCCCTGTGAGCCATACAGCCTCCTCATCCTAGGGTGCTCCACATGAGCACCTTGTCCTGTGCATTTCCCCATGCAGTTTTGGGAGGGCTGGCTTGTGCTTCTTGGCTTGGCTCAGGTGTAAGGGTTGTCTTTAGTCCACCATGGCTGCTACTGGAATCTGCTTCTTAGCTATAATAGGCTCTGGACCAGCACTGTGTCCTTTGTTTTCCCATTAGCAGCACCTGGATTCTGAAAGGACCACAGGCTGGACGAAACATTTCATCCTCAGTACAGTTCACACTCCATCCTCTGGGAGAATAGCTCTTCACCTCTTAATCCTTTCGTCTGTGAACATTTGCTGAGAGTTTAAAGCCTTCCAGAAGCTCACGAATGGAATGCTTTGGCTTTCTGTTAATTTTCTGCCTGAGAACCTTACCAGGCACAGATCTTGTCACAGTTTCGTTCTAGTGGGCTGTTTTTTTCTTAACATCTGCTGAGTGCTTTAGCACCTCATGAATCTGACTGATGTGCCAGTTTAGGTGATGCTACAGCCTCTCCCACTGCATAAAGATTATGTCCTTCCATAGGGCTCAGCAAAAACACTAAAGGCCCATATTAGTTCTAAGATCTCTGATGAATCAACCTTTTTCTTAACTCTCCTTTGAATTCATTCTTATTTAGCCCAGATAACAGGGCATCAAACACAGCCTTTTCATATCCTCTTTCCTCAGGAGTGCCTGCCTTTGCTCTTGAACTGGGCATCAAACACTGCCTCTTGCATACCTATTTTATTCAGTAATATATGCCTTTCCTCTTGAATTGAGCACCAACTCTGCCTCTCTAATGCTTAGTCTCTTCGCTAATGCTTGTCTCTATCATATTCTGGTGTCTGATCTTCATGAGAATTTCAGAAGGAGATAACCAAGCATCATTAATGGCTTGTATGAGCTAGTATTTCAAATATTGGGCCCCTCACTTCGCCTCAAGTAATGTAGCTGTTGTCTCTAGTAGGGATGGATAGTTGTTTTCCTCAGTTTCTTTGCCTCCTTTGCACTGATCCCAACTACCATATCCCTCAGCTTTATGAGCTGTGCTTTGATTGCGTCTTTCATTCTTTCTTTAGTAGTTTTACCTAATTCAGACAATTCAAGCCCTGGCTATTTATGTTTACTATAGTTTCTTGTAATGATCTATTAATCCCATATTAAGACTTCTGTATGCATGTCCATAAATTCTATCTTTCTCTCTTCCTCCTTACATTCTTATTTTCCCTATGGGTTTCAAGGTTTTAAAAAAATATCCTTAGCAGCACATATTTAGTTTGTATCATTCATCTTGTGAGGTCTATATCATAAGGCTTTCTATTTGTTTCCATTAATTTATGCCTAAATATTTAAGCCATTGACATTTTATTGTGAAATTATATGTTCTAGTGTATAGCCTATAACCTGCTATATGTATCTCTAGTTCTTTCTTTTAGGTTTCATGGGATATTTTCTTTGTAGATAAATCAAGTCATCTATGATATAGACAACTTTGTTTCTTCCTACACAGGCTTTCTATGTATATACAATATACTTGGAGTGCCAAATTATGTTAGACAGTATTCTGTTGAGATTAGTTGAATACTCAGGTGAGGAAAACAAGGGGCGTGGGGTTGAGGTTGTGTCAAAGGTATCAACTGAGGTATTTAAAGCTTGTAGCTATGATAAACTCATGTCCTTCTGTATGATTTTTTTCATAGATACCCCATCACAGCGGGTACAGTTTATTCTTGGAACTGAGGATGACGACGAGGAGCACATTCCTCATGACCTTTTCACAGAACTGGATGAAATTTGCTGGCGTGAAGGGGAAGATGCCGAATGGCGGGAGACAGCCAGGTAAAAATTTGGGTTGAGGAGTTTGTAATATATATATTAGGTTATTAAAAGAATAGAGTCTATATAAATTAGGTCATTAAAAGAATAGAGTCCCAGTGCAATGATTCTGCAAACATCTAGGGCTTTTACAGCTTTCTGAATTTGCTCATCTGGCCTAGGCAGATCCTATAATGGGATATGGGTCAGAATGACATCTGAAAGGAGTAATTTAACAGTGATGCTGAGTCAGCTACAGCTGTGGTCTTAAAGATAAACAGTAACATGATTTGTGTACCATCAACACGACAATGGAAATCAAAAGTAATTTGCTTCTATTTTTTCAGCTACTAACTTACACTTAAACTGGTGATATCATGTGATAATTTCACCGTGGGGCTTTTTAAAAAATAAAGAATGAACATGAAAAGAGGCTTTAGTTATAGTCCTCAATTTCATGTAGTGTTTGGTAAGGAATAAAAATATTTTATGTTGTTTTTCTAGGATAAGAACACATTAAATTGAATGTTTTAAAAATGTCTTCTTAAAAGTTACTTTGTCTATCATTTGTAATTAATATTTTGGTAGTGCCATATAATTGATGAATTACTATAAAAATCATGAATTAAATTTTATGCCTTTCAATCATTGTATTCATTTACACTTAATTCATTTATTTATTAATCATTTATGGAGTATCAAATGGTATAAGACAGCAGCAGCAAAAGCATTAGATCTTGCTTTCAGTAATCTCACAGTCTTGTTTAGACACAAGGACATAGTTGTAAATGTTGCATAATGAATACTATGACCAAGGTATGCATAATAACTGGGAAAACCTTAGGTTGCCCTTAGTCTACTGCTTTCCAGATTTTTATATGACCATGGCTCACCTGAGATCTAGCTAAAAATGTAGATTTTGTACGCATTAGGCATAGAGTCTCAAGTTCTGCATTTTTGTATCAGCAACATAAATTCACGCAATGTTTTAAATTACCTTGTTGTTATTTAACCGAACTTTAATCTAGCTAATACTGATAGAAATTTAGGGTTTTTTTTTTCAACAAAAATTACTGTAATGGTTCATTTCATTATCAAGCTTTCATTTGATGCCATGTCAAATGTTTTTGATTTGAGGACCACAGTCTTGATAGCAAGAACATTTACCACAAGGGTAACAGAGAGTGGGTCAGCATAACTACACAGTATGAATGATTCCTGAGCTGACTCTTTTTTTTTTACTTTTTAATTTAATGTATTTTGAGATTTTCATTCATGGGTATTTACATTGTATTTACATCATATTCACCTCTCCCTCTTTCCATTCCATCTCTTCCCATGTCCTCCCTTCCCTCTCAGCATTCTACCCTCTACACACACACACACACACACACACACACACACACACACACACACACACACTGTGTGTGTATATATATTCCTAAGTACATCAATACAATACAAGCTAATTAGTCTGCATAATGTTACTTATAATGAATGTAACAACAATTACTGAAAAAAGAGGCCATAAGTTTGAAAGTGAACAAGAAGAGATGTTTAGGAGGGTCTGGAAGAAAAAAAATGTGAGACTCGTGCCCCAGTAAGCTCATGTATATGAATGTTTAGTGTCCAATTAGTGGAAATGTGGTGTGGCCTTGTTGGAGGAGACATGTCACTATGGAAGGCTTTGAGTTTTCCAAAGCCACACCAGGCCTAGTGTCTCACGATCTTCCTGCTGTCGGTGGATCGGGATGTGAAGTTCTCAGGTACTGCTCTAGCACCATGCCTGTCAGCTTTCTGGCATCATGATCATGACTAAGTCTCTAAAACTCCAAGCAAGCCCCCAGTTAAATGGTTTCTTTATAAGAGTTTCTTTGATGATTGCATCCCTTTACAGCAACAGAACAGTAACTAAGAAAAAAAGGAGGGATGAAATGATGTAATTATATTAATCTGAAAAACTGAATTCTTGAAAAGCTATAAAGAAATTTACCGTAGAACTGAGCTTATCCTTCCTAAGCTGACTCTTGATGGATGAGTTTGGAGTTGGCCAAGCAGAAAAGTAGAGGGGTTGGTATGGTCAGCAGAGGAAGAGGATGTCCTTTGAGTACACAACTAATACAGGGGTTATTATTTTGTTAATCTTCTTCACATGGTAAGACAGCTCTAATCAGACTGTTTTTGGTGTGGAGTGTCCTCCTTAGGAGCCTCATGCTGAAACAGCATTGGGAAACCAATTGCACTTCAGTGAATATTACTAGTTTGCCTTAACTCTGTTCAACAGAGTTAGTGTTAAATGTTCAACCATGTTATTGATGAATGAATGATAATGAATATAATGAGCAATACTGGCACATTTAATGTCTATTGGATATATTTTTGAATAGTTTATATAGATCATTTTATTTAAAAATCATTGAAGTAGTTTATTTTTTGAGACAGGGTTTCTGTGTGTATTCCTGGCTGTCCCAGAACTCATTTTGTAGCTCAGGCTAGCCTTAAACTTAGAGATCCGCCTGCCTCTGCCTCCCAGGTGCTAAAATTAAAAGTGTGCACCACCATACCTGGCTATACTGAAGTAATTTAAAGGAAAAAAAAGATTTTCTTCTAGACAATCCCTGGTAACATAACAAACCAACAGGCAACCAAGCAAAAAGCAAACTGCCAATATTTGAAGACTCAAAAGTATGAAATAGTAGACAAAATCGTTTCTCATCTTAATGTTTTCTGCCTTCTTCAAGGGGCATCACTACTAAAATTCCTTTGTGAATCTTCCAAAACAATTTAATATACATGTTTCCCCCCCTTTTCAACTTATATCATACAGTGTTTGCCTTGCTTTTCATTTCGTATGCTTATAATGTTTCCTACATTGGCCATATAAATTTTATACTCTCTTTTAAATTATGGAATTGCATTAAACTGAAAGGCTAAAATTTATTTAGCCAGGCTGGATAGATGTTCATGTTGTTTCTTTTCCCAATAAAATTGTTGTAATGATCATTTACACATATGTTTTAGCACTACATTGTAATTATTTTTGTAGCATGAATTTTAACAGTAGAATTTTATGTACTAAAGAAAGAAGGCATTTTTTTCTCATGCTGTGATAGCTATTACAAAATTACTACTGTAAATTTGAGAAATTTAACCATCTACCAATAGTATATACATGCTTATTTCCCCCAAATCATTGATCCTAACTACTCAGGCTATTTTTCTATTTCATATATAAAACATATTATTATTTTAATTCTTATTAGTGAGATTTTACATGTTATGTATATTTTATTTTTCTCTATGAACTATTGCTTCTTTTAACCAGTATGTCAATTTTTTTTTACTATTTTTTTGTTTGAGTGATTTAAATTGATGGCGTGCTCTTCTGTTGTTACTGTCTTTAATGAAAACTTTTTCATAATTTAATAAAACCCACTTCTTTCCAACTTCCTTTAATGAAAACTTTTTCATAAATTAATAAAACTCACTTCTTTCCAACTGCATCAAAAACAACAAGGTGAGCTGGAGTTGGTGGTGTGCTCCTTACATTACAGGCTGTAGCAGCTGATCTCTGTGAGTCTGAGGCCAACCTGGTCTACATGGCAAGTTTCAGGCAAACTAAGGCTTCATAATGAAAATAGCCTCAAAACAAAACAAGGCAACATTAAAAAATGAAACAACAACAAAAATTCTGAACTTTCAAAAATACGTGATACATTTGCTCATCTTTATTTGGTAAAAGAAAAGCAATATAAGACCATCTCTACAGTACTGTGGTATAAGTCTTACTCTTTGTGTTTAAAACGTTGATAATGGAACAGAAGTGCACACATTCCTGTTTAAGGGTTGAAGCAGCTCTTCTCTACTGGTTACAGGAAACAGATGTTCCTGGTTGGCAGGAAAGGAAGAGTGGAGGATGAGATCACTATACAGTGAATTAGTTAAAGCAAATCTCTAATTTATTGCTAAGAAGCACTCCTTTTTGAGATTTATTTTTTAAGTTTTGAGATTATAATATAATTACAACATTTTGTTCTTCCCTTTCTTCCCTCTAAACCAGTGGTTCTCAGCCTTCTTAATGCTATGATCCTTTAACACAGTTTCTCATGTCGGGGTGACCCCACACCATAAAATTATTTTCATTGCTACTTCACAACTGTAATTTTGTTATTGTTATGAATCGTAATATAAATATCTGATATGTGACCCACGAAGGAGTTGCAGTCCACAGGTTGAAAACCACTTCTCTAAACCCTCCCATATACCCTTTCTTGCTCTCTTTCAAATTCAGTACCTTTTTTCAGTAATTTATTGCATGTATATATGTATATACTCATATATTCCTACATATAATATTCTCAGTCTATAGAATGTTATATATATTTTTATGTATATATGTTTTCAGGAATGACCATTTGTTATTGGATAACCACTCATTGTATTCTTCCTTGGAAAAGACTATTTCTTCCTCTCTCATCATTCCTTGGTTGCCTGCAGTTATTCATAAAGGGTCGAGGCTTTGTGGGCTTTTCCCATTTTACTTTGGCATTTCTATTGGTAGTGTCCACATTCAGTTCATGTTTGGCTAGTCATGTTAGTGAGACTGTATGGGTGTATCTTCTGATGTCACTAGGAGATATAATCTTACAGAAGACTCCCTGATTCTCTGGCTCTTACAATCTTTCCCACTCCTCTTCCACAGTGTTTGCTGAGCCCTAGGTGTAGAAGTGTTTGGTAGGTGTAGCCACAGGGACTGGGCTCCACAAACTCTGGATTGTGACTAGCTGTGGTTTCTGTAGTGGTCTTCATCTGTTGCAAAGGGAAGATTTTTTTTTTAAATTAAGAGATTTTCTATTCCTTTTACATATAAACCACAGATTCTCCTGTCCTCCCTCCTCCTACCCCCAGCCTTCCTACCTAGCCCACCCCCCCATTCCCATCCCCTCCAAGGTAAGGTCTCCCCTGGGGAGTCAGCAGAACCTGGTACATTCAGTTGAGGCAGGTCCAATCCCTTCCTCCCTGCACCAAGGCTGAGCAAAGTGTCTCAGCATAGGCACTAGGTTCTAAAAAGTGGGCTCATGCACTAGGAACAGGTTCTGATCCCATTGCTTGGGGGCCCCCTAAACAATTCAAGCTAAACAACTGTCTCACTTATCCAGAGGGCCTAGTTGAGTACCATAGGGGCTCCTCAGCTATTGGTCCACAGTTCGTATGTTTCCACTAGTTTGGCTAGTTGTCTCTGAACTTTTTCCAATCATGGTCTCAACATCTCTTGCTCATATAATCCCTTCTCTCTCTCTCTCTCTTTCTCTCTCTCTCTCTCTCTCTCTCTCTCTCTCTCTCTCTCTCTCTCTCGTCAATTGGACACCTGGGGCTCTGCCTGGGGCTTGGCCATGGATCTCTGCATCTGCTTCCATGAGTCACTGGATGAGGGTTCTATCATGACAGTTAAGGTGTTCAGCCATCTGGTCACTAGAGCAGATCAGCTCAGTCATTCTCTTGACCATTGCCAGTAGTCTATAGTGGAATAATCTTTGTGGACTTCTGTGGACCTCTCTAGCACTCTGCCTCTTCCCATTCCTGTGGAGACTTCATTCATCATGGTATCTCCTTCCTTCTTTTACCTCTCTGTTCCTGATCCAGCTAGGGCCTCCTGCTCCCCTAAGCTCTCTTTTCCCCAACCATTGCCTTCCATTACCCCCCTCTCCCCAGTATGCTCATGTAGATCTCATCTATTTCTCCATTGCTGGGTGATCCCTGTGTCTTTCCTAGGGTCCTCTTTACTAGCTAGCCTCTCTGGAGCTGTGAGTTGCAGTCTGGTTATCCTTTGCTTTACATCTAGTATCCACTTAGGAGTGAGTACATGTTTGTCTTTCTGAGTCTGGGATACCTCACTCAGGATGATTTTTTCTGGTTCATCTATTTGCCTGCAAATCTCATGATGTCATTATTTTTCTCTGCTGAGTAGTACTCCATTGTGTTTATGTACCACATTTTCTTTACCCATTCTTCAGTTGAGGAGCATCTAGGTTGTTTCCAGGTTCTGGCTATTACAAATAATGCTTCTATGAACATAGTTGAGCATGTGTCCTTGTGGTATGATTGAGCATTCCTTGGGTATATGCCCAAGAGTGGTATAGCTGGGTCTTGAGGGAGATTGATTCCTAATTTTCTGAGAAAGAACCATACTGATTTCCAAAGTGGCTGTACAAGTTTGCATTCCCACCAGCAGTGGAGGAGTGTTCCCCTTGCTCCACATCCTCTCCAACATAAACTGTCTTCAGTGTTTTTGATCTTAGCCATTCTGACAGGTGTAAGATGGTATCTCAGAGTCATTTTGACTTGCATTTCCCTGATGACTAAGGATGTTGAGCAATGCCTTAAATGTCTTTCAGTCATTTGAGATTCTTCTGTTGAGAATTCTGTTTAGCTCTGTAGCCTATTTTTTAATTGAAATGTTAGGAATTTTGATGTCTAGTTTCTTGAGTTCTTTATATATTCTGGAGATCAGTCCTCTGTCAGATGTGGGGTTGGTGAAGATCTTTTCCCATTCTGTAGGCTGTCGTTTTGTCTTATTGACCATGTCCTTTGCCCTACTAAAGCTTCTCAGTTTCAAGAGGTCCTATTTATTAATTATTGCTTTCAGTGTCTGTGCCACTGGTGTTATATTTAGGAAGTGATCTCCTGTGCTAATGCATTCAAGACTAGTTACTACTTTCCCTTCTAGCAGGTTCAGAGTAACTGGACTTATGTTGAGGTCTTTGATCCACTTGGACTTGAGTTTTGTGCACAGTGACAGATATGGATCTATTTGCAATCTTCTACATGTTGACATCCAGTTATGCCAGCACCTTTTGTTGAAGGTGCTTTCTTTTTTCCATTGTACAGTTTTGAATTATTTGTCAAAAATTAGGTGTTCATATATGTGCAGAGTAGTGTCAGGGTCTTCAGTTCAATTTCATTGGTCCACATGTCAGTTTTTATGCTAGTACGAAGCTGTTTTTATTACTGTAGCTCTATAGTAGAGCTTGAAGTCAGGGATTGTGATGCCTCCAAAGGTTGTTTTATTGTACAGGATTCTTTTGGCTATCCTGGGTTTTTTGTTTTTCCATATAAAGTGGAGTATTGTTCTTTCCAGGTCTGTAAAGAATTGTGTTGGGATTTTGATAGGGATTACATTGAATCTGTAGATTGCTTTTGGTTAGATTGCCATTTTTACTATGTTAATCTTACCTATCCATGAGCATGGGAGATCTTTCCATTTTCTGACATCTCCTTCAATTTCTTTCTTCAGGGACTTAAAGTTCTTGTCATACAGTTCCTTTGCTTGCTTAGTTAGAGTTACCCCAAGGTATTTTATATCCTTTGTGGCTACTGTAAAGGGTGATATTTCTCGGATTTGTTTCTCAGCCCGTTTGTCATTTGTATATAGGAGGCATACTGATTTTTTGAGTTAATCTCATATCCTGCCACATTACTGAAGGTGTTTATCAGCTGTAAGAGTTCCTTGGTCAAATTTTTGGGGTCACTCATGTATACTATCATGTCATCTGCAAATAGTGAAAGTTTGACTTCTTTCTTTCCAATTTGTATCCCCTTGATCTTCTTTTGTTGTCTTATTGCTCTGGCTAGAACTTCAAGTACTATATTGAATAAATATGGGGAGAGCGGACAGCTTTGTCTTGTTCCTGATTTTAGAGGAATCACTTTGAGTTTCTCTACATTTACTTTGATGTTGGCTGTTGGCTTGCTGTAAATTTCCTTTATTATGTTTATGTATGTTCCGTGTATTCCTGACCTTTCCAAGACCTTTATTATGAAGGGATGTTGGATTTTGCCAAAGGCCTTTTCAGCATCTAATGAAATGATCATGTGTTTTGTTTTCTGTTTGTTTATATGGTGTATTACATTGACAGTCTTTCCTATATTGAACCAACCTTGCATCTCTGGGATGAAGCCTACTTTTTCATGGTAGATAATTGTTTTGATGTGTTCTTGGAGTCTGTTTGCCAATATTTTATTGAGTATTTTTGCATAAATGTTCATGAGGGAAATTGGTCTGTAATTTTCTTTCTTTGTTGCATCTTTGTTTGTCTTGGGATTCAGAGTAACTGTAACCTCATAGAAGGAGTTTGGTAACATTCCTTCTGTTTCTATTGTGTGGAACAATTTAAAGAGTAATGGTATTAACTCTTCTTTGAAGATCCGGGAGAATTCTGTGTTGGACCCATCTGGTCCTGGACTTTTTTTTGGTTGGGAGACTTTTAATGACTGCTTCTATTTCCTTAGGGGTTATTGGTCTATTTAAATAGTTTATCTGGTCTTGATTTAACTTAGGTACCTATCCAGAAAATTTTCCATTTCTTTTAGATTTTCCAATTTTGTGGAGTACAGGTTTTTGAAGTATGACCTGATGAGTCTCTGGATTTCCTCATTGTCAGTTGTTATGTCTCCCTTTTCACTTCTGATTTTGCTAATTTGGATGGCCTTTCTGCCTTTTGGTTAGTCTGGATAAGGGCTTGTTTATCTTATTGATTTTCTCAAAGAACCAACTCTTTGTTTCATTGATTCTTTGTATTGTTCTCTTTGTTTCTATTTTATTGATTTCAGCTCTCAATTTGATTATTTCCTGGCGTCTATTTCTCCTAGGTGACTTTGCTTCTTGTTCTAGAGCTTTCAGGTGTGCTGTTTAGTCAATAGTGTGAGATTTCTCCAACTTCTTTATGTAGGCATTTAGTGCTGTGAACTTTTCTCTTAGCATTGCTTTCATAGTGCCCCGTAAGTTTGGGTATGTAGTGTATTCATTTTCATTGATCTCTAGGAAGTCTTTAATTTCTTTATTTCTTCCTTGACCCATTGATGATTCAATTGAGAATTATTCAGTTTCCATGAGATTGTAGGCTTTCTGTAATTTTTTTTGTTGAAATCTGACTTTAAACCATGGTGGTCTGATAGAATACAGGAGGTTATTTCAATTTTTTGTATCTGTTGAGATTTGCTTTGTGACCGAGTATGTGGTCGATTTTAGAGAAGGTTCCATGGGGTGCTGAGAAGAAGGTATATTCTTTTTTGTTAGGGTGAAATGTTCTGTAGATATCAATTAAGTCCATTTGAGTCATAACATCAGTTAAGCCCCTTATTTCTTTGTTAAGTTTAGATTTGGCAGATCTGTCAAGTGGTGAGAGTGGGGTGTTGAAGTCTCCCACTATTAATGTGTGGGGTTTTATGTGCGATTTAATCTTTAGTAATGTTCTTTTACATATGTGCTTGCCCTTGTGTTTGGGGCATAAATGTTCAGAATTGAAACTTCATTTTTGGTGGATCTTTCCTGTGATGAGTATGTAATGTCCTTCATGATCTCTTTTGATTGATTTTAGTTTGAAGTCTATTTTGTTGGATATTAGGATAGCTACACCAGCTTGCTTCTTAAGACCATTTGATTCGAAAGACTTTTCCCAGCCTTTTATTCTGAGGTAGTGTCTACCTTTGAAATTGAGGTGTGTTTCTTGTATGCAGCAGAAAGATGGGTCCTGCTTTCATACACGTTCTGTTAGCCTGTGTCTTTTTATAGGTGAATTAAGTCCATTGATATTAAAGGTTATTAATGACCAGTGATTGTTAGATCTTCTTATCTTTTGGTGGTAGTGTGTGTGTATTTCTCTTCTTTGGGACTTACTATTGTGGGGTTATCTATTGCCTAAGTTTTCATGGGTGTATCTGACTTCCTTAGGTTGGAATTTTCCTTCTAGTGCTTTCTATAGGGCAGGATTTATGGATAGGTATTGTTTAAATCTGGTTTTGTCTTGGAATGTCTTGTTCACTCCGTCTATGGTGATTGAAAGTTTTGCTGGGTATATTAGTCTAGGCTGGCATCCATGGTCTCTTAGTGTCTGCATTACATCAGTCCAGAACCTTCTGGCTTTCAAAGTCTCCATTGAGAATTCAGGTGTTATTCTGATGGGTTTGCTTTTATAAGTCACTTGGCCTTTTTCCTTTGCTGCTCTTAATATTCTTTCTTTATTCTGTACGTTTAGTTGTTTAATTATTATGTGGCAAGGGGACTTTTTTAGGGGTCTAGTCTGTTTGGTGTTCTATAGGCTTTTTAAAAAATCTTTATAGGTATTTCCTTCTTTAAGTTGGAAATTTTCTTCTATGATCTTGTTGAATATATTTTCTGTGCCTCTGAGTTGGTATTCTTCTCCTTCTTCTATCTCTATTAATCTTAGGTTTGGACTTTTCATGGTATCCCAGATTTCCTGGTCGTTTTGTGTTATGACTTTTTCGGCTTTGGTATTTTCTTTGACTGACAAATAAATTTCTTCTATTGTATCTTCTACACCAGAGATTCTCTTTTCCATCTCTTGTGTTCTGTTGGTTATATTTGCATCTGTGTTTCCTGTTCTTTTACTCAGATTTTCTATTTCTAGCATTCCCTCTGTTTGTGTCTTCTTCGTTGTTTCTATTTCCCTTTTCATGTCTTGAACTGTTTTCCTCACATGTTCAATTGCTTTTTCATGGTTTTCTTGGCTTTCTTTAAAGGATTTGTTGATTTCTTCCAATTTTTTATTTGTCTTTTCCTCAATTTCATTTTTTATTTTTTCTTGAAAGGTCTCTAGCATCTTCATGATGCTATTCTTAAGTTCACTTTCTTCTGCTTCTTCTACATTGTGATGTTCAGGTCTTGCTGTTGTAGGAGTGCTAGCTTCTGGTGATGCCGTATTGCTCTTTATGTTGTTGTATGTATTTTTGCCTTGACGTCTGCCCATCTCCTCCTCTAGTAGGTATAAGAGGTGCCTGTGTCTGAGCGAGTTGCTATTGGTCCACTCTGTGCTTGTGTCTGTGTCTCAGAGGGCCCCTTTGGATCCAATTTTAGCTCTTTGTCTAATTGGAGCACACAGATTCTGTGTCTCATGGAGCTGCTCTTGGTCTTATCAGTGCTCTTGGTCTAGTCAGAGCTGACAGATTCTGTGTTTCAGGAAGCCTCTCTTGGTCCAATGAGAGGTGGCAGATTCTATGTCTCAGAAAGCCACTCTTGGTTTAATGAGGGCTGGTGGATTCCCTGAATCAGGAGGTTACTCTTGGTCCAATGAGAGCTCTTTGTCCAATGGGAGTTGTTGGTTTGGTTTCTGTGCCTCAGAAAGTTACTCTTGGTCCAATGAGAGCTGGCCATTTTGTTTTCTTGACTCAGGAAGTTGCTGGGGTCTCAGACAGATGGGTATTGGGGCAGGACATGTAGATTGCAGAGTCCAGTGGGGAGTTTTGGTGAGGGGGGGCCTTTACGCAGGAGTTTTGCCTGCTGGCTGGCAACTGGGACAGAGTTGGGTCGGGGTTCCAGGGGACTGGTTGTGTCCCAGGGATGGGTCCTAGAGGCAGGACTCTCTGGGTATGACTGCAAAGGGAAGACTTCTTGATGAGGTGTGAAAACTACACTTATCTGTGGGTATAAGGACAAAAGTTAAATTCGTTTTAGGGACTGTGCTGGTTTAGTAAATAGTGGTTGTAGGTTTTCCTCCAAGATTAATGACTTCACTAGTACTGAGTAGTTAACTAAGTTTCCAATACCAGGCATGGTTTTCCTCCTGTTGAGCAGGTCTCAAGTCCAATTAGAGAGATGTTGGCTACTGCCAATGTATGCATGCCACTACTGTACTCTTAGGTTATTGTCTTTTAGATTTTCTTTGCTTTCAACCTTCATAATGGAAATGAGAATTGAAATTGAAATCTATTTTTTTTTGTCCTGAATACCTTCTTGTTATTAGAATTGTTGGAAAATTTCTACTTTCTGGATCATATAATGATCCATTTCTTTGATTCAGAAACATGCTTATAAATTTCCCAGTCTCAGAAAGCTGGGAAATGGCAGAAGGAACATTAGTAAAGAACATTAGAAACATCTTTCACTCTCAGAGTTGAGCAGGTAAGATTTCATCATGCTCTAATAAAGAGACTTGAATAATGTGCTCATCCTAAATGACCAGAGTGTGTTGCTGGTTATTTATAAGGAATAAGAGAGATGATCTAGTTAATTATTATCATCCACTGTTAATGCTAGATAGGTCTTACGCTTATAGCTGTACTCTTAGAGTCTTAAGCATGGCATGTGTTTGAAGTTCATGGAGGCATCTGGTGAACAGTCAGAATAGACATTTAAGAGAAAGGCATTTTGGTTGAGATGCAGTACTTCAAGGAAAACAATGTATTTATTGGAGATTTAAATTTTAGTGAGTTTTAAAGTGACAGAAGTAGCTTTGTTTTTGTTGCCTTTGTTCATCTAAAAACAATTTGGGTTAATTTATGAACCCATCTGATTTTTCAAATGCAATTTAATTCTATTAAATAATTAGCATATGCTTTGAACCACTTCTTTCTTTTCGTGAGTATTCTAGATGGGATTATTAGCTTTCTACTCTAATAGCAAAAATAAAAATATATTTTACCAGCACATTGCAGTTGTCATAGACCACACTTGAATGATTTATAACTATTGCTTTCTCCAAGCAAAACTTGAACAAAGTTTTAGATTTAGAAGTTAAAGTTTTGAATCTTAACTACTTAATAAATGTTTGTGGAAAGCAGCTGTTTAGTTTAAAACCATAAAAGAAGTATATGAAAGGCCAATGAAATAACAAAATTGTAATGTCCCAATTAAAAATAACATATAGTAGTATTAATAGAAAGTGAGCAGAGCTAGCACAGCTGTGTAATCATGGAGGCAGCATGCTTCATTCACTGTGCTTGCCCTTTAAAAATGCTTTCTACAAATGAGCCCAGAAGGGACCAAGTAGGGACTAGTACTTAACTCTTTGATATTTAAAGGTAGTACAGAAAAGTGCTAGTACATCAAAAGAATTCTTGATACCATGAAGGCATTTGATATTCAAGATTAGTAAATTCACATCATCTGGATTTTTCAGTGGAATGTAAAGTATAAAGATCACAAGGATTAAGACAGCCCTGAAACCATATATGCAATTAA
The DNA here is from genome assembly GCF_949786415.1 of Peromyscus eremicus. Classification (NCBI taxonomy): domain Eukaryota; kingdom Metazoa; phylum Chordata; class Mammalia; order Rodentia; family Cricetidae; genus Peromyscus; species Peromyscus eremicus. The sequence goes on from NC_081419.1 coordinate 40,744,819, forward strand.
CATTGTACAGACTGAGCAGATTCTATTCAGTTGTTTTGACTATATACATATATACATCATATGCATCTATGTATGTAACAACAATTAATGAAGAAAAAAATAGGCCATGGCCTTGAAAGAGCAAAGGGGCATACATGGGAGGTTTTTGAGGGAGGAAAGGAAATGGAGAAATGATGCAATTATATTATAATCTCAAAAAAAACCAAAGAAATTATTAAATGAATAGAATAGTTAGTGCAGTTAAAAACTGAGTTTCTATAGTTTCTCCTGTAAGATGAATTGTTTTACAGATGATATTTACTAATCCTACCTCAATTCTATTAAAAGTGGATGCTTTTTCTGGAGACATCTTGCTTCCTCCAAAGCCATAATTTTGGGACTATCGAGCTCCTGTCTATTTAATAGAGTCAGAGAATAAAACTTTCTAAAAATTTTAAGCTGAATTAGTAGTGAATAATACATGCAGAGTTAATTTCTCTAGAAAATATCTGTTGTTAAACAGCAAAAGAATTTGCTTTGTGTATTTTAATACAAGTAGGGCAGATTTTCCTCAACTTAATCCTCAAAGAATTTCTGAAACACCTTTTTAATGTTGTTTATTAGGAAGAGAATTCAGCGTGCTAATCATGGGTCAGAAAAGGTCCAGACACACTGAGGGGATAGAAACAGTTTGCTCAGGGTGTAAATACCCTACCACCTAAAGAAAATGCCGTGTATTTGGCTTACAAATTTATATTTATTATTTGTATCATCCACCAAATTCACTTCATGATCTGATACTCTTACTTGCTTTGGTTTACTATTCAAACAAATGTTAGCAGAGTTTATTAGGAATACTTGACCCATTAGGTCATTAACTGTATTGAGACATTTTGTAACTTACCATATTTTCAATGGCTAGAAGTCTTGAAACAGGATTTGGGATGTCTCAATACCTCTTTATCTGTATATTTAAAGGATGAAATTGGATGGAACACAGAAAACAGAGATATATGATATGTATTATTTTTTTAATATAGTCTCCTTAAAACATTCACTTAAATGTCTTAATGCTTTTGGCATCATTCTGGAGTTGGCACAAAGCACTGAATCTTGAAAGTGTGGTATTTTTAGTAACTTGATATTTGTAACTTGTAGGCTTCTTTTATGGAAAGTGCCTTCTGTCTTCTCCCATAATGTTCATAAAACCTATAGTTCCATCAAACCATCCATGCATGTAACATATTTGGTCATTTTTAGCTACTAAGCTGCTTAGAGCTTCCAAGATTCCATTCTTTTCTAACAGAAGCAAGTCCTCAATTGGAAGTACTTAGTATAAAAGAAACAATATAGCACTTAGCTTTGTATTTAAAATGTCATTTCATGTACATACATAGATCTGTGGATCCTAATCAAGAACCAAGACATAGAGCAACATGAGTAGCTAATTGGTTTTTGACTTTGCAAAAGATATGAAATAAAGACAGAACTATTAATGCTCAAAAGCATGAAAATAGGAAAAAGTATAGAACTCACAACAGATTTTCAAAGAATTTATATGGCATACATATGCGAAAATACTCTCTCTCTCTCTCTCTCTCTCTCTCTCTCTCTCTCTCTCTATATATATATATATATATATATATATATATATATATATGTATTTGTGTATGTGTATCATATACAGATTCACTGTAATTAATCTTTAGGGAAAGACCAATTAAAATATAGGAATTAAGAAATCTTGGAATACACTAGGTCCTGTTATGTACATGGATGGTTTGATGGAACCATGGTTTCTGTGAGTGTTATGGAAGAAGATAGAACACACACACACACATACACACACACACACACACACACACACACACACCCCACACACACATGCATGTGGCAAATGCCTTATAAAGTATTCACTACCGTTAGTATTTAGGAAAAGGCAACTTAAAAATTCTATGACATGTCACTATTTAGCTACAAAAATAGTTAAGATAAAACATTCGCAAAATGTTAAGTGCTGGTAAAGATACAGAGCACTTAGAGTTCCTACTTTGCTGCTGTGAGTGTAAAATGCTGGAGAAACACTCTGGCAGTTGTACTCTTAGGCATTTGTTTCACAGAAGTGAAAACTTATGTTTACATATTAAGTTTGACATGAATGTACATAACATGTTTTTTTTGGAAAAGAAAAACATATGAACCATAAATTCCAGTAAACAGACCCTGATATATCTATCCTGTCCATTCAGAAGAACATTACTCAGCAGAAAAATGGGATAAACTATTGATGCATGCAACAACTTTGATGAATCTCAAGTGAAAAACAGCCAATTCTGAAAACTTTCCAGTTGCGATGTTCTACATCCTCAAAATAATAAAGCAGCTTGAAGAAGTTTAGTGATTTCAAGGGAACAGAGACTGAATGAAGGTTGAGATTATAAAGATGTGGCCTAAGGACTTTATTTAGTGGCTCAGGAGCATGTCTGAATCTTTTCTGTGACAGAAATGTTATGGGCCCACATGAGGGATAAAAAAAACACACAAATTATACATCTTACAGCATTCTTAAACACAACACAACACCACACACACACACACACACACACACACACCATTAAAGGAAAAGAAGCATGAATTTGAAAGAGAGCAGAGGGGGGAACATGGGATATTTTGGAGGGAGGATAGGGAAGGGGGAAATGATGTAACTATATTATGATCTCAAAAGAATAAAAATTTGTTAGTAAAAATTAAAATGTTTATACTAAAATACAATGAAATGATATAGAAGCCCAGTCATCTCTCCTCACTGGTACCTAAAAGTAAAATTTAATTATAAATATCTTTTAAAAGGAGTTTGATCATTTCATATAGATGCAATAACCTGTAAGTATTTAAAAAATGAATTTGTGTTATAATTTACAAATATTGTATAGGTCAGTTAACATAGTTTTAATCAAGTAATTAAAAAAGTGTATGTATGATAGAAAGAACTGCAGCTCTAGAAACCATAAATGAGAATATTTTACATTGAACAAAAAATTGTTTTCCCATAAACATCATTAAACCTTTCCATAATCCATTGTTTTTAAACCTAACATGGTTCTCCAGTGAAAATCTTGCCAGCCCCCATGATACTGTCATCATCATGGTCTTCTTCTTCTTCTTACTCTGCTTCTGCTCTTCCTCCCCTCCTCCTCTCTACTATGATACTGTCATCATCATAGTCTTCTTCTTCTTCCTATCCTGCTTCTGCTCTTCCTCCCCCCTCCTCTCTACCATCCCCTCCACCCCTGCCTCCCCCTTCCTCCTCCTTCTTCTCTACCCCTCCTTCCTGCCTCTGCTCCCTTCTCTGCCCTTCTTCTTCCCTTCATCCTCCCTCCTATTGTCTGAAAACCACATCACATTTGAGTAGTATACAAGGTGACAGGAGATTTAATAAAAGTTGTTTTCTTACTAAAACCTATTGTTTTAACCTTGCAAGTTGATAATGAAGAAAAACCATATAAATAATATAAATAGGAAAGAAGAGAACAGAACTTTTTCATGATGAGATTGTTTTTTGCCATGGTTGAAAATTAAATGTATCAGTTTTTTTTCTTTGTTTGTTTTTCAGCTACAGGAAAATACATAAGAACTTTAGGCTGAAAATGGCCAAAATAAATTGAAGCCGGGGAATTCTATAATGATAGGAAATGCCCAGAGACTTGGGGGAAAACAGAGTTAAAAAAGTTGTATTTGAAAAGATTGTTAGCCAGGAGATCTTCAACAATTTATTAATATGCTGAATTTGTTTAATGTTTATTCATGTGAGAAATTGAACCATAGCACTTGTAAGACTTTATCTTGGTCACACTGTAGTTTGTGTGTATATTGCAAATAAAGATCAGATTTCTTATTCCTATCAGGGCCAAGGGACTTTCTCCAATAGAGTCTGTCTCAAATTGCTCATCAAGAAGTTAGTTTTTGTGATATTACCACTCAATGTCATGATGGCTTAATATACACAAATATTACTATATATGTCAAAAATGTACATATGGCAAGAAATACTAATTCATTAAATGTATAAAAGTCATATTCATTCTCACCTGACCTGGATCAACAGGTTGATCTTCAGGGACAGGGTCTTGAGAGAGAAGGCCAGGCCAGGAGGCCAGAAGATAAGGAGATAGGAAATAGAGAAGATAAAGTTTGCGCTTTGGAGGTCTTGCTCACAGCTTTGGATCTTAAAAGTTGGGTTATCAAGTTCCAAAGACAAAGTTCCCCCAAAGCCCTTGCCCCAGGTCATTACTGGCTCCGCCAAGCATATTTGTGGTTTTAGAGAAGGAGCTATGTCCTCTTTCTGTGTATCAGGGCCTCAGGAAAAGCCTTGTACTAGTACTCCCCATGCTCAACAATGATCCTAACTAGGATTTTTATGCTGGGGTAGACAGCTAAGGTCATGCTTTATATCAGTTGAGATCTGCTAAATTATGCTATAAAATACTCTATAATCTTAATGGTTTAATACTAAGTTTATTTATGACTCACTATACATGTTCATCATGGATCAGTACAGGCTCTGTTCATATGTTTGTTGCTGTAGACTTTGGTTGCTAGAACAGCCTTCATCTTGGACATGATTGGTTCCCATATCATGGAAAAAGAAACATCAAGGGAGTCTCATATTGGCAGTTAAATAATCTGTTTTGGAGGTGACACACATAATTTATACTCTGAGCTCATTGACTAGAACAAGTTGCAGTCACATAGACTCATAAAATTAAAAGGGAGCCAAGTAGTGATATCCCAAAGGACCAGCACTAATTATCAGCAATTGAATATGAGGCATTATGGATCTGTAAGGGTCAGAAAAACTTCAGGAATCACTCAGACAAAAAATTCCTGAAGGGTCTGGGGATAGAGCTCAGTTGGTAAAGTGTGTAGGTAGAAGTTTCTGTCCCATCAGCTACTCCCAAATAAATACACTGAAACTTATATTAATTACAAATGCTCAGTTGATAGCTCAGGCTTGTTACTATCCAACTCTTACATTTAAATTAATCTATATTTCTTATCTACCCTCTGCCATGTGGCTCATGGCCTGTTACCTCATTTTCTACATGTCCTCCTTCCTCTGCGTCTGCTGGCATCTTCCCTGACTACACTCTTCTTCATTCCAGCATCCTTAGTTTGGTTGTCCTGCCTGTACTTCCCGCCTGGCTACTGGCCAGTCAGCTTTTTATTAAACCATTTCGAGTTACAAATCTTTACAGTGTACAAAAGTATTATTCCACAGCAAAAGTGCTTGCCACACAACATAAAGACCTCCTGAGTTCATTCCCTAACACTCAGGTAAAAAGCCAGGCATGTAGTGTGCCTATGACCCCCAACCTTGGAAAGAAAGAAACAGGAGGATCCCTTTGGCTCCCCACCCAGCCAGCTTAGCATAATCAGTGAAGACCAGATCCTAATGAGAGACCTTGTCTCAAAAAATAAGGAAGTCTCATTCTTAAATGGGATATCTTTGTCACATCCCTTCTCTCAAGGCTCAGAGATCTGTGTGGAAGTGACAGATTACTGTAAGATCCAGAAGTTGTGAACAACGTCAAGAAAAAGTCTTTTCCAGACACAGAGTGCACATATTAACTCACAGAGACTGTAACAACATGTATGAGACCTGCACAAGCTCAAGCCACACAAAAGTCCCATCAATGAGGAGGGGAAGTAGGCACAAATTCTGACCACTAGCCAAGAAGATATTCAAGATTGATATCTGCTGGAAAAGGGAAATCATTTTTTTTTTCTGATGGACTAACACTGAGTATGTAGCCAGATTCCATGACAGGCCTCATGCTCAAGAGTAGTTGGCCAACCCAAACCAAACTCCCTGTTTTTTGTTTTTCATTTTTATTTAAGAGAGAAAAAGAAAATGAACTTCAATGTATAGGTAGTTGATAGGGGGAAAATCTGGGAGGTGTTCTGGAAACAGGAAAGAATATAATAAAAATATATTTTATGACATTCTCAAAGAATAGATAAAAACATAAAAGATACAGTGGATGATTCCTGGAGAGTGATACTAGAGATGGACCTGTGGCCTTCATGCTCACACAGGCACTTGCATCCTCTCCCCCATCCTGCACACCTATATGTGCACATCCATACACATACACAAATAGAAAACTCCTTGGTGAGTATGGTGGTCCACACCTGTAATTTCAACAATTGGGAAGCAAAGGAAGGAAGGCTAGCCTGGGCTGCACAGTGAGACCCCTTCTTCAGCTAGAACTCCCACACCCCTCTCTCCCAGCATCAATAAACAACAACACAAACAAAGAACATCATAGAATAAACAAACAAATAAGGAAATAGAAAAACTATATTGACAAGGTGTTCTTTGAAGAGATTTTTGTCAATGATTTAGGGATAAAATGCAGATTTTTTCATCCTTCATGGTTTCTCTATAAGCATAGAGTTCACCACAATGTGTAAATTTTGGGTAGGTGTAGCTCTTTCCTAGTAGTTTACTTTTGATACCCTGAATAGTATTTTCCTCTGTGAACACTAGGGACAGATCCATGGCTTTCTTGACATTCCTTTCTACACTGTACATTCTAACACACTGTTTTCATTACTATCTGCTGATACATTTGATTCTTGTTTCTTATATGGGTTTTACATCCATTGAAGTTGAGTCATTTTATTACATAAGCAGCAATATAATGTCATATAGATTTTTTTGTATATTTTCATTTAGAAAGAGGAAGTATAAATGAAGGAAATGGAGGAGGAGAGGGAATTTAGGTTAGAGCTCATCAGGAGTGGTGAAATTAAACAAGTCCTCTGTTAAGATTAGAGAGCAAGTCCCTAAAGCCTTGAGTAGTTGATGCCTGAGTAGTAAAACCATTGACTCTCTTTAACTTCCCTTTTTGTCTTGATTACAGATGTTCCTAGATTTTGCTAAATATTTCTTTCACACTAATAAGGCAGTAGTTTTCACTTGGCTCCAGAGTTTCTGTTCCATACTTGGCAGGAATACCCATGGAATGATGTCCAGTCTCAGTTCTTGTATATCCAGGCCCTACCACTGATTGCCATGAAGAGCTTTCTTCCAGACAAACATAACAAGAATTTTTCCTACACATTAAGTCCCAAATTGCATAAGCCTCCTATAAATTTATTGGAAAAGTTATCATTCTAAAATACTGAGACTTAAGAGTCCCAACTACAGGGGAAAAAATGAGTATTCTTTCACTTTCTTTTTCAACTACAACTTTTTTCCACAAAGGAAAATGCTTTTTTTAAATTAATCCTACAATAGTAACCACTAGTGAATTTTTATTTAAAAAAATTTCTGCAGAGCAACATAAATTAATAAAATTGAACTTCTCTTTATTTTTAATAATTTGTTACAATTACAATGTTCATTTAATCAAATTAAAGAGAAAATAACAGTAAATTGGGCTACCTTTTCCTTATTTCCCCAAATCCACAGAAACAAGAATCAGTTTGGATCTTTCTTTATATAGCCTTTCTTTACTTTTGTCTTAAGGGATAATTCATCTACATTGTGGTATTTAGGATATTCACAGGAATATCTGTTTGTAAAGGTGGTTGAAGTTTGAAGAAGATGTGGAAGACGGAGGAGAAAGGTGGAGCAAGCCCTATGTGGCTACGCTTTCATTGCACAGCCTGTTTGAGTTGAGAAGCTGTGTTCTGAATGGAACTGTGCTCCTGGACATGCATGCCAATACTTTAGAAGAAATTGCAGGTAACTCTTTTGTTACTCTATTTAATTCTGATGATTTCAGCTGCTTTTTATTATTCCTTTTCCTGACAATTCCATATATGTGTGAACAGTGAAAAATAAGTTATCATGGTCTGTGTAAGGGATATTAAAATAATTTTCTCCTATCCCTTTACTTGAAATAAAATAAATTGAATATGAGATAAACCTCATCTTGCTTATAAATAGTGATCTATAGCAAGAAAATAGATAGCAACTTCAATATTTACTATTTTATTAGCATATTTAGACTATATACAAAGAAACACACAGGAAGTTAAAAGCTAGGTATATATATTGATAACTAGTGTCAATTTTCTAAAAGCTAAATTATTTTACTTTAAGGACTCCAGATCCTATTAATTCATGAATGTAAAGCCTGTAGTAAAGACTGTAGAGTTAGTGCTTTCTAGACATTTGTTCGTAGGGGAACCTGACTTAGATATTGTTTCTGAGTGGTGAAACATTTACATCAGTAATTTTTTTCATCAGATTTTGATATGTTTTTAACAGACTCAGATAATTCCTTAAAGAGATTTTGTTAGCTTTAGTAGCAGAAAATCCCATTTGTATCTGGCAGATCTGTTAAGAATTTCTGGTATAATTAAAGTAGGATTTTCTTTTGGATGAAGTTAATTTAAAACATATCTATTTCCCTGTGTTTCAGGGAACTCAATAAATCCAAACTTCATTCCTCAAAATATTACTTAACCTTTTCAAACCCAAAAATCTCTAGATATAATTTCCTACCATGATTTATTCTGATGTGGAGATTAATTATGTCAAAATGCTTCCTACTTATATTCATATACATTGTAGGCAATTTATGGTCTGTGCTAATCTCTTTAAAACTCAGAATTATAAAGATTAAAAATGGAAATATTCCCTTTGAAGTGTGAATACTTTACCCTGAATCTGTCAATGAAAGTTAGAAGGAAATTAAAACCAAGATAAGGTTTAGTATCACGGACAAATTATCAATTATAACTCATTAAAATAACCTTTGCTACTTAAACTTTTTCATTGGAGGATAAATTAATGGCTTGCTCCATTGAATACAAACTAAAGAATTGGATGGGAATGCATCATTAAAGATCATTTTTATGCCAGGTGTGATGACATACACCTTTAATCCCAGCACTTGGGGGTTAGAGGCAGTCAGAACTCTGCGAGTTTGAGGCCAACCTGGTCTTCATAGTAAGTTCCAGACCAGCCAGGGATATATACTATGACCTTGTCAAAAACAAAACAACGCTAAAAAACCAGGTTCATGTTATGACAATCCTTAGTCAAGAAAGTTAAGTATTCTATTTAGTATCCACAATGCTGTTAGTGTTGGCAGCCAAGTAGAATTTACCACTTCACATTCCTCACTCATGTCTCTTTCTCTTTGAAAGTTAAGGCAATGAGTTTTCAGAGTATTTATATGGTAAATTTGAAGACAGACATTTATAAAGTTTTTGTAAAAAAAAAAATCATTCCTTCTTAAGGCTCTTGGTAATCAAGATGAGTTGATTATGCTAAAGCAATTATCTAATTATGATGAAAAATGATTCTTCAGTTTTCAAGCCTTTTTGCACTAGCACTGATAGGTTTTGTAATGTTCTCTATTTATCTTTTCCTTCATGCTTCTTTTCTTAACAAGATCCTGGCATTGGGCTTTGCCAAGTTCACTATATTAGGCATCGTTGCCTGCTGACTTGTGAGGACTTGACTCTGGGCCCAAAGCCATTATGGTTCATTATCTGTTCCCAACTTTTCCAGTAATACTGATAAGTATTTTTGTGCTGAGGAGAGTAGTGTAAGTGGTGACCGAATCATATGCATGTCTTTGGTAACTGAGGCCCACTCCAGGACACTTTACTCTTGAGCAAGAAGATGAACCTTTCCAGTTCACTAATTGATGCTGTAATGCGCTTGTGCCTTAGAAATGTGGCTAATGAACAGATGAGTATTTAAAAAAAACTTTGCTTTTTCCTATGTATCCATTTGAAATAAAGCTTATCTCTCTGTAATTGCAACTGTAGAAATTAGTGAGTTTTATAGTGTTCAAGTGATTGTGGTTCAATAGAATTTTAGTAATAATATATGACATTTATTTTTTTATATGATCAATTTAGGTTCTGTTTAGTATACAAGACAGGGGAGTCATAATATCTTATTTCTGGATCTGCCTTAAAATTGTGTTATATTAGTGTTTTAATAAATTCCTTATAGCTTCTACTATTATATATAAAATACATATTTTATACACATTTTTCTTGTCATAGCAAGTTTTCAAAGTAATGTCATATGTTGACAGTTCTTTAGTTCCTTTATTTTGTTTTAATTCAGAGATGTTATAATTACTGATCTCCAAAGAACTAAAATATGAATTTATATCTCATCTTTTAATGCCATGCACTTTTCAGAATTGAATGGGACTTTTAATTGCAGTGGATGACTTCCAAATACTCCATACACATATTATTGCCAACTCCCAAATATTCATCTTTAACGTCTTTCCATTGTGAACAGGAAGCGGCAGGGCAAACTCTACTCCTTAGTTTGAATATGGCCCACTGCCTAGTCTTGTAGGCCTTTTGATCTGTGATTTGGGACATTTCACATGGCTGAAAATGAAAAAAGAAAAAGCTTTTATAATGTAAAAATTGTATGACACTCAAATTTTGGTAATCTTTAGAAAGTTTTAATCTAGTTTAAAGACAAAGTTGGGTAGTTGTGACAGAAATCGCTTATCGTCTGGCTCATGGCAGAAGAAGCTTGGCCAAATAACTCATTTCCGGTTCTGTACAAAATCTATATGAATTCCATCTCCACTGACAGTGATTGCTTCATGTCAGTCAGATGTAGAATGTTCATGCCAGGTGAAAATGAACCTTTATAAAAGAGAGTGGCAAAAGCGAATGTATTTCTTACTGGATACGAACAAGGATATTTCCTTGTTACTGCTGGCAGCACCTTATGCCCATAAAGGAAACAAGATTGTGTCTCAAGTGCATGCCTATAGGAAGAGGAAGGCTACAGCATCACAGAGAAATGGAACTAAGCCAGGCTCATTGTGATTTTCCTCTTCTGCAAGCCAATCAGATGAATCAAGTTAGCCAAGGTGATTTGCACTTTCTGTTATTGACAAATCCAACTCTGTATCTAGCTGGAGCTGTTATAAACTATGAGTGTATTGAAGCCTTTGCAAGTTTCAGAGACCTATACCCTGATTAATGGAAATTGCAAAGAAAATCCCCTATTGGGAAATACCTTACTGATTGTCCTCAAATTTTTAATCAGTGCCTGAAGGGCCTTGATTATTTTCCTGACTGTGACATATAATACATATATTGTTATTCCTACTTTTCAAGTAATAATACTGTGCTTATTCAACTTTGTGAGGTCACACAGCTAGAATGTTGTAGAGAGTTCCAAGTCCCTCACCACTGTCTATTTTCATTTAATACAAAAAGAAAGCTCAGTTTTATAAGGGGAAAGTTTGTTAATATTAAAGCCTGCAGTGTACTGAATACGGCAGCAGGAGACAGTTCATTGGCATCTGCTTTACATAAGCTGTACTTCTAAAAACCATTAGAGTTAATAGTTGATGTTCTGAAAGCAGACTAGTTTTACTAAGGCCCAGTGAGGTGATATTATATTACTAAGGAACTACAAATGCCATAAAATAAATATCTATTTATTTTAGTGGCATTCTTGATACTATGCATAGAAAATATCAGTGTGCTCAATTCAGTCTTCTGAACTTCTATGGTTTACAGTTATAGTTCTCTGTTATCTAACATGTTCTAAGGGTACTACTGGAGAAAGAGGTGGCTTTGGAACAAATGACAGGCTTGTTTGCTCTCTAAATACTGGGCTAGATGCTGGAGAGCCTTCCTGTGGTTCCTAACCTCACTTAGAGGAATCAAGGAAATGATTCGGTACTAGAAAGTCATAGAAAAACCACATTAAAATATGTGTAAAACCAAGTGCGTGGCGACCGTACACCTGTATGTGAGTTCTTGGGTGGCTGAAAAATATGTAGTATAAGTTTGAAGCTAGCCTGGATTGCAAAGAGGGACTCAGTTTAGTTAGTGTGATTTTCATTTTCTGTTATTGAAAGTTGAAAACCCAACTTTGTAACTACAGTTCATACTGTTATAAACTTTGAGTGTTTTGGAGCCTTCACAAATTTCAAAAGGAGACATATACCCTACTTAATGGAAATTGTGTGTGTGTGTGTGTGTGTGTGTGTGTGTGTGTGTGTGTGTGATGTGAGAGAGAGAGAGACAGAGACAGATACAGAGACAGAGAGACTATAATATAATCATTTTTCACTCACAGACATATCAATTAGTTTGAGATTACCCTCACTATAATCCTACCCATCAGTATGAATGATGAATAAAATAACAAAAATAATGTTCTTTAATACAATTTAGTATATTTGAAAGAAATAAATATTTTTTAAAAATGAGTGGTTTATAATAAAAATTCATGTTTCCATGTAGCAATCCTATAAAAGATGAAATTTTATTCAAAACATCATACATTGAAGTTGTCAAAGGAATTCCTTCCTAATTTATTATGGGTAACATTCAAGGTGTCCACTTTAAACAGAAAAGCTGTGCTCCTTATCTTCCTCCTGTCTTCAGATATGGTCCTTGACCAGCAGGTCAGCTCAGGTCAACTGAATGAAGATGTACGCCACAGAGTCCATGAAGCACTGATGAAACAGCATCATCACCAGAACCAGAAAAAACTCACCAACAGGATTCCCATTGTCCGGTCTTTTGCTGATATTGGCAAGAAACAATCAGAACCGAATTCCATGGATAAAAATGGTAAGTACTCTTTTATCTCTTCTATAGGACCACGACGTGTTAAATTGTTTCTAAATATTTAAAACCTCTTATTGAAATTCATATTGTTTTAGTAGAATTGTCTCTCTCTGTGTGTGTGTGTGTGTGTGTCTGTCTGTCTGTCTCTGTGTGTGTGTGTGTGTGTATGTGTATTATATATTGCTCTTATTTTTGCCATCAAAATGTGGAAGTTTTAACAAAGAACTTATTTGTAAAAAGGCTCCTGAATGAGTAAAATAAACCATACCTAATATTAACTTACAGATCTAAACAGCAAGCATGAATGGGATGTAGCTGTCACCTTGACCCAAGTCTAAGCCCCTTCCCATAGCTGAGAAGAGTAATGCAATGGTTTATATTGTAGTGGCCTTCTAATTAAAACAGTAATGATCACTATGTATTGTTTGAAAAAGGAGCTTTCTCTATCTAGGCCATAGTCAATAGATTCCATAACTGATAATAAAGAGATCCAGCAGTGCCTGATGTGCCTCCACCTATCTGAAGCCTATTTTCTGCTCTTGAGTGCATTGCTGTTTTCATTGCAGCATCTGAATGTGCAAGCAGCCTCCTCGCCATCTTCACACAACATCATACTTGAGCACTATTATTTTCCAGTAACCTTATATTTTTTGTTTTCTTCTCAAATCCATTTAGTCTCTCGTCATTTACATTAAGAAATTGCTTCAAAATTTCTTATGATAGTTTCATAAATGATATGAAGTTACTATCATGAAGATAATATGAATTTGTTGCTCTTCTATCAGCTGTAATTGCTTTTCAGTTCCAAAAGACAAAAAAAAAATAATGATAAGGATGTAGCTCAGTCAGTAGAGTGCTTGTCTTGTGTTCACACAGTTTTATCTGCAGCATTGAGCAAACTGGACATGGTGGTACATACCTCTAATCCCAGATTTTAGGCAGAGGCTGGAGAATCTGAAGTTCAAGGTCAGCCTTAAGTACATAATGTTCATAGTCAACTAGCATATGAGCTATTGATTTGAAAGCCAAGTAAACAATGAAAATATTTTCAAATTTCTTATTAGGAAAACTGACTTAGGCAAATTGACTACAGTATATGGATTGACAGCACAAAATATTTGCATTACTTTTTTCCATTTTTCAAAAGTTTCAGAAATATTTTACAAATACATGAAGATGAGTTTTCTTTAGACTTTGTATTGTGCAGGAGTTTTCATACTACTGAATCAAATGTACACAAACAAAACAAATACTTAATGAACAGGTCAGTTTTGTTTCAGAGTATCTTCAGGTCATTAAGTACATTGTCTCAAGATAGTGTTAAATAACAATGACATATATTTCTAATTGAAAAGTTGCTTTTAAAGTATTTGTTTCTGGTTTAGGTGCTGTGAGGGAAGTGTATATTTCACTGAAAATCTCTATACAGTTCTCCCTTTTTAAAAATTTTTTATTAATTTTTTTTTATTCATTTAACATACCAATCACAGCTATCCCTCTCTTCCCTCCTCCTGCCCCCCATCCCTCAAGTCTCCTTTTTCTTATACTGGGAAGTTTTTTTTTTTTTTTTTAACTCTGGTTACTATTCTACTGCCCTTTGGTGTTTTATGTTTTTGTCTGTTGGTACTTCACATTTCTATATTGATTCCATGTCTTTATGAGACTATATTTTCTTCTACTTATTACACACTATAAAGCCAACAAAAGGCAGTTGAAATTTTTGTTTTTTTAATTTCTAGTAAATTGAAGACAGAAATGAAATATAGAAGTTGCCCTTGACTGCATATAAAGCATTGATATTACATAGAAGCATGTATATTGATGTATATGTAAAGTTCATTAAAAGTGTTACGAGCATGCTATGATATGTATCAACTTATATTAGAAGACTCTACTATTTTGAGGATGTAGAACTCACATTGAGACAAAAACTATATTTAAATTAATTTATATTCTAAATTATCATTTCATTTAAAACATAATACATATTAATGTGAAATTGAAGATTTTATAGTCTGAGATATAAATGTAGTGCTTTTTTTTAAAATGGAAGCTCAGGGACAGTTTTATTAGAGTTTAAGAGAAACCCCCCTGGGCAGATAAGCTGTAAACTCTGGCAGTGACCCAGAGGAGGAAGATGGGGGAGAGGGGGGAACCATGCATTGAAGCTACTGTTGCTGTTACAATGCTAGTACTTATTTGATTGGACAATGTTAATAATTTTGATACATGATGTTAGTAATTTTGACGAGATTTAAGTTACTAGCTTCTAAAAACCTTATTAAAATATTCCATGTTTTAATTTTCCAAGAATATGGAGATCTTTTGGACAAATAAACTTTACATTACTTTTATTGGAAATCAGATAATAGCATATAGACAAAAATGTGTTTATTCAAAGAGGTAATGATTTTACATGCTGCAATTTCTATAATTTTAGTTTTTGCGAGGACAATATTTAAATTTGAAATTTTTATTATACTTTAGGGGAAAAGAAAGAAGGTGTGAGATTTACTGAACTGACCATTTATTGTCATATCTAGACTATCCGCACTGTTGGTGTTTTAACTCCTGTTCAGTGGAAGGAGAGAGGACAGAATTACAGCTGTGAATCACACGTCTACATGTAGATACATGTATATACAAGGTTTACGGAAAGAACTTTTGTCTCATTTGTGAAATGTCTTAGTTTTTCTAAAAAAGAGGACCTGAGTAATTCTGTTGCCGTCTGTACAGTCAACCTTTATATGAACACATACAAATCTTTCCAGGGCATGTGTTAGGGTAATAGGAACTTGGAAGCACGTATAATAAGATTCATATATCCAATTAAGTATTGTTGTGCAGCATCCTGTCAGCAGCGGTTTCTAAGCCTAGGCTTCTAACACCTCCTCATGACTCTGTTTTGCTTCCTCACACACTTTACATAATTATGTGTGTTGAGAAATCTGAAAATATGTATAGACTTCACCAATTTAGAAATAAGTCTCCTACCCACAAGTGAATGAACGTGCGAAAGACCTTTATTATTAAGGATATCCATCTACTCCTGAACCCTGTACACTCACGAACTTGAGATAAACAAAGAAATTGGAATTCATAGCGTAAATATAGAATTGCTGTTTCAAAACATAGATTAGAGTCTTAATTTTTTATGATGTGATAGTAAAAAGATTCAATGGAGCTTTAATGTCCATAAGAGTAAATGTAATATTCTTTTTCTAAAAGAAAATCTCTTCAGCAAAATGTTTTGCTTTGAAAGATTGACTTTTCCTTTTTTAAGACTATAAAATTAAAATTAATAGAGTTTTTTTAAAAAAATACTTGACAACAGAACATGTTTTTATTAAAAGAAGAAAGGTAAAAATAAATTTTCTATCCTTGTATAATGTGTTTCTGTTTTAGGGTAAAAAAAATTAAAATGCCCTAAAATTGAAGTGACATTTACCTAAAGAAACCTGAAAAATAATTAGAATAGGTTTCTGTTTCCTTAATTGAATTGCTCCTTGGGTATGTTAGCTTCCTGGTTTTCTCAAGGGTTAAACATCCAGACACTGCATTTCAAATGTAGGTCTTCCATGTTTCATATATTACATCAACAAAATAGCATATTTTCTTTCTCTTCTCTTTCCCAGTACATGTTTTCTGTTTGTAATTCTTGGTTAGTAAGTTATGATAATTTGTCAATCTCACCTACAAATACACTGATATATATGTATATACTACATATATATATATATATGTAAATATTTTTGGTATTCTGCACATTCTCCTCAGGGTTAAGATGCAAGATGCTATGGATTCACCATGCATTTTTAATGCCACCATGCTGTGTTTAACTTTCACTTTTCATTAAGCATCAAAACTGTGAGAATTAAAATGACTGATTCTGATGTTTCAATAAAAAGTGACAGTTACATTTGGCAAAACAATGGTAAAAATAATAGAAAATAGCATCTACTTTGACATTAGAACCCTGTAAAATGTACTGAAATGAAAACTATCAATACTATTCAAGCCATTTCTTGAATCTAGCAATATTTTTTCAAACACAAATGTGGCTTGTGTTAGGTGATCAATAAATCAAAATATATTAAAGCTTGTATTGTCATTTAGGTCATGCATTCACTTTCACACGGTGAAATTTATATTGCAATTTGATTGTAAAATGATGTTAATTTCCTGACCACATGATTTGATAATTCCGGGGCTCGCAGCTTCTGCAGTATAGGTTACTTTTATTGCCCCATCCATTACTATTAATTTCTAGCTCTTCTTCTTTTGCTTCCACACCTTCTCCCTCTCCTAGTTAGAACACTTTCCAGTTGCAGTTTTTATTTAGAATCAGAAAGGATTCCAAGACTTCTGCTAGTTTCCTCTAATTTACTGTTCAAAGTCTTCAGTGGAGGACACATCCTGAGAAGGATGGGGTATGTTTTGAGTATCTGGTCCCGGGTAGATTGAGCCCTTAAAGCAGTAAACACATATGTATTGTTAATGATACTTCTTTGTGGGTTTTTAACTTGCTTACTACCTTAAAATCACTTTTATTATAATGCTGTACTTTTATTTCCCGATGCATGTTGTCTTTATATGTTTAGAAATTCATTCTTTTTAAAATATTATGTTATCATGAATAAGATAGCATGTAATATTTATTCTTCATAATGATCTGCACTGAAGGAGAAAGCTAGAATATTACTTTTTATTATTGCTGGAGAGAAAGCACATTAAGAAATTCTCATATATGAAAAATGTAAATAAAAATGTTAAAAGAAAATTAAAATTACATTATTTATTGACACAATTAATGTGTCTGTTTAAAGGCTGTATTATCATTGGGCTATGGAAAATTGGTTCTACATTCTAAGAACAAATATACTTCTATTTAAGGTTTTAATTTCTTATTTGAAACTAATTATTTTCAGACATACCAGTTTTCAACAATTTTAACTGCATGCATACTCTTTCTGTTTGTGAAACGTAGTCACCTAATCATAATTTTCTAAATATTTATCTCTCCTTCTCCATGTTTTCTATTTCCATAAATAAATGTATTGTTGCACATGTATGTAACTTTGTCATTCATCTCTATATTTCTTCATTTTGCTCTGTCTTGTGTCTGTCTCTAACAGGCTCATCTCATCTCTGTACCTCCCTCATCTCCTACCTTTTGGGTACTCTAAATGCGTTGAAGGTTCTGAGGTAGTGTAAACCAGTGTGGACTCTAGGCTAATAGTACTGCACATCCATGTCTTCATCCCAGTTTCCTTCCACGGCATAAGATTGATACTGGATTAACCAGTAGCAAATAATGATACATGTCGGTAATAAATTATCTAGTGATTTGAATTAGACCAGATGAAAATTCTAGAACTTCTGTTTTATATCACTCATGCACACAGTTTACATATAGGAGAGAACTGTATGTAAAGACTAACATATGAGTCAAAGAAAATCAAACAGGTGCTAATATAAATGCTATACACTTTAACTCATATATAATGAAATACATGAATTTTCGTTAAAATATAGAACCATATATTTAACAGATAAATAATGTAAATTAATTAAACATGAATGTTGAATTAGAGAGGATGATGTGAAATTTCTCAAATATTTACATTTAAATAGTCATAGGCATCAGTTAATATTAATGATATCAACATTTTATCAAGCTTTGAATAATTTTCATGAAATACAGAAGAATAATGAATTCATAAAAGTTTCTTCGTGGTATTTTAATGCCTTGAGATTTACATAGTATAATAGTAAAGGCAATCTAACTTTATAGTACCATTTGATTAAGGGAAGTTTTAGTCTGGACAACAATCAGTGGACAAGGTGAAGAAATTAGAAGGAAATAGGCAAAATATCTTTTTGCAAACAAAGTGTCAGAGTAACTAGGAAGTCATCCCAAGCCAGCAGTTCCTGCAAAGTGTCCAGTGCATGAGTGTTGAACTCCAGCCTTTGACTTGTTTCCCCGGGAGAGGAAAATATTCTTGGAAACTCTTTCCTATTCCATTAGAAAACAGTCACTATGCCTGAGAATTGTCATTTTGTGAATGATACTTTTCGTCATAGAAGGTAGCAATCATATTGGAGATGCCTTTCCCTAAATGTGTTTATTCATTTTCTGTGATAGTGTTTGAGTTCATGAAATGCACTTTGGAATCTAAGCCTATAATCTCCCTAAAGGTGGTGACAGTTGAATAACTTTTTAGGCAAAAAATTATAATGGACAACACAATTATGAAAGCCATTCTACTGTCTGAGGAATCTAGTGGTTCTATGGACTATTACAATGCATGCATTTTAGCTTTGTGACTATAACGAAAAGTATGAGCTTTATTTAAAAATCTTATAATTTTCCTAAATAACATAAGCCAAACTTGTTAGTTTAGATCTTAAATAATACCTACAGATTTTCAGTAGCAAAGTTGCCGAAACTGCTTTATTTGTATTATTTGATTTATTTTATGTATAGTTTTAAAAGTAACACTATGAATTTAAATGTTATTTAAACTTTGAAGGACTTTAGTGTGATAAATATATTTATGTATTATTCTAAAGTATAGAAGATACAAATACTGTGGCTTCTCTAGATCAGAGTGTGGTTGTATTTAGTATACAGTCTCTGTACTGTAGTACACATTCTCTGGACATGTCTGTACTCTGGAAATAACAAGAGCTTACTGTCAGCTAGTGTGCTTCATGCTTGACATCAGGAATTAGGTCACTACTAATATCACTTAAAATATTCAGAGAAAGTAGTTACTAATTCACTTTATGATTATCAGCTTTCTAAGGTAGTATTTTATATTTTTTAATCTTAAAACAAGAAGAGCATAGAACTGTAAATCTCCAAATATATTTATTACAATTATCACATAATAGCAACACATTACAGATCACAAATATTTACAAAATGAAATATTAGTGCCCATGTTTAAATATAGTTCATAACCTGAATATAGCTTATGAAATATTGTTCATTAAATATATGAATGAAAATAAAAACTAGATTTTTCAAATTATAAGGTCTAGCATATTTGCTGTCTGATTCAATCTCATCTAAGTTAATTTTGCATTGGGTTGACTCTTGGTATATGTTTTCTTACAGCTTTAAGCAATTAATATTTCATGTAGTTTTTGACTATATGACATAAATTTTTATAAGAAAACATATATGTTTATTTAATTTTTCTATAACTTGAGTATTACCACTCAATTTTATAGAACATTTAATCAATTTAGTTTTAGATATATCTAATGTTCTAACTCATGAAAATATGGACAAATGTTGTGAAACTGGTGATTGAAGACATCTGTTAGTAGCACAAATGCATTATGTAAAAGACTTTTTTTAAAATAACAGTTATTATTTTGAGAATGGTAAATTGAATGGCTGCTGCTGAACAATTCAGTTGTAGCTACACATTGCAGGTAGAGATGGGAGAATGGAAGCTTACCTGACTTCCTCTGACGATATACACAGCCTTGAATTATCTGTTCAAAAGTCAGAATCTTTGTCTGTGATTTGAGGCGAATTTTATTTAAAATGTCATTTATCTTTACATTCCCAACATATATTATTTTTCTGTGTTTGATGAAGCAGAGAAATATTAAATTCTAAAAGAATATTAAATCTATGACTTTCTGACAAAGTTATTTTAATCCTGAAGTTGTTATCTATTAAAGGATGGTCTCTGACTGACAGCCTTACTAGTCTAAGCAGTAAAATTATACTAGTATTTAAAATAAATAATTTTTTAAAATCATACTTGGTGATCAGGGAAAAAAATTGAAGGAAAAATTTAATGTAACTATTTAAGGGAGTCAAGAGAAGTTCAGAGATGGCGGCAACTGGGAAGGGTGAGAATAGAAGTGAATTCTGAATAAAATTGAGATTTCATCATGGAGAGAGAAAAGTTAGGCACAAAGAGTATTTCTCTTGTTTGAGATCAATGAAAGTAAAAGAGGGTTTCGAAGCCACTGAGGGGAATGGAACTGTAGTCAAAGCTTCAACATTGAGTTTTATTACTCGCTTCACAGTGAAAGTAACAAGTGAAGATGGGCCGAGGACAGGTAGGGGAAATTAAGTAAACTGAGTGAATTATCATTTAATTGCTAACTATGGGCAGATTTCAAATGATTTATGCTTGCAGAGACTCTTGCATAGTGAGTGACGGATGTTAGTGTTTTCCGGCCATGGTCACATTCCCGGCTCCGTTACCCTGATCTTTCGTACAAGAAGGGAGAGCTACAGCATAATGATATTTTCAATAAACGTTCATGGGAACCAATGCAGCTCTAGTTAGTGATCTTCTCTTGGCTAGTGGATAAACAACAGAGCTTCTGTAACTGAACAGTTACAGGCACAAATCACATGTCTCTAATAAGCTCCATCTCTAAATTTTATTGCTAAAGAACAAAGTGATTCAGATTTTTAAGTGTAATAGAACCTAAAAATATGCTGAACACTTAATGATATTCATCCTTTCTTATATTGTCAAAAATGCTTCAGTCAGAGCTTGAAATTTATGCCTTTTTAAGTATGTGCAATTAGTTTTGATGGATGTTTAGAAATCAATGAACTTTAAATTATGGTTACATTTAATTAAGTTTTGAAGGCAGCTTTTCTTCAAAGAGAATAATCATTTACAGTTTTAAATTGATTATTGGCTTAAATGTTCTTGATTGACTTCTCCCATTTCTATCTGTAACTGATAATATTTCTATTGATATAGTTCTATTTAATTGAACATTCATGCTTACATCATAAGCTTATTAAAAATTCTAGTTAGTTTAGTTAAATTGAAATTCATCTTTCACCCAGTATGCCTAGAACTATGTTAGTAATTGTTTGTGTTCTGTACTAACAATCTCTTTCAGCAGGTCAGGTTGTTTCTCCTCAGTCTGCTCCAGCCTGTGCTGAGAATAAAAATGATGTTAGCAGGGAAAACAGCACTGTTGACTTTAGCAAGGTAAGCTTTCCTTTCTTCAATCTAAGTAAGCTGCTGAATCTCTAGTAGAAACTCGTTAACTGTTGACACATGCATCCGCATGCCTTTATTTGGTTTCTTAGCCAAAGCTTGAAATTGTTATAGACAGTGTTAGAGTTCAGTCCACATGTAGAGCTTTGCTTATTTGAGAAAACAACTATGTAAGTTTTATGAATCATCTTTTGGATTCAGCCACTTATAATGTATCTCTTGAAGTAAAAAGGACAATTGGACTTCATAGGGAGCTTAATCTGTTGTTTGAAAATATTTGCTAGATTTCCCCCCTCACAATAATCGTCTTATTATGTAGAAAAGCAAGTCATTTGATATAAATCTTTACCTTACTATATAATTAAAGTCAGTGTGAGGATACCCTAGAAGGTAAAATAAAAGTTTTAATAAAAACATGCCTAAGGCTGATTATGTTAAAGGCTACTTCTAGTTGGATATTATCTAAATAAAATAATTTATTTGGATTTATACTAAGAAAACAATGAGTTAGTGCAAATGAAGGGATTTTTGGTTAATAGATTCCTGACTTTGTATATGTGCTATAGTAGCTACGACAAAGTAACAGCTGAATAGAACAGAAAAGTTTCAAATACTGGTCAAAAATAAAGATGTTGAACAATTTTATCTGAGTGGCTGATAAGGAAGTAGTACTCTGATAAAGCATTAGCAATAGGAGGAGGAAGTGGGAATGGACTTCAGCCTGAAGAAGTAATGAAGATAAAAGTTCTGAAAAGATTCATGGCAATCAGCTCCTTGGACCTGTTTTAGCATCCCTGGGACAGAGTCTTCTTGAGCCAGGCTAGTTCAGTGCATGCTTTCCCTCTGGTGCCTGGTGGAGGATTGTGGGAGCATGATGTACCAGCTGAAGTCTGTTAATTATGCGTGCAGGGACTGGGAGGCCAACAAAAGGGGCATACTAGTCCATGTGGGATGAAACAAAGGCATGAAAAAGGACCTCCACACCCGCAAGAGAGAGAGGTGAGGGCATATTTGGGCTCTATTTCTACAGTAGTTCAAAGCTCATTTCACTGTATGGAGGCATGTAATTCAAATATTAAACCAGTTTAAATGTATTCCATCTGCCACTCTAAGAATTATATTTTTAAAGCATTACATCATCATTCATCTGTAAGTTATAATAAAACTGTCACAAACTACCATAAATTTAATTTCTGCTGTTCTTAATTCAAAATAAATTCAATCTTAAAAGTGATGACATTAAAAAACTGACTATCTTTTAACAATGGAATATTTGACATTTTTCAAAAATAGTGATTTGTAAACTATGTAGATCATCACTTGAATAAATTACTTTTAAAATTAAAAATGTATACATTGAATTTTATATATTCATATTATTTTGGAGTTTTTGGTGACTTGTCTTCATGACCTTCAAAATTAATTCATCACCATTAAAGAGAAATAAAGATTGCCAATTAAAGACAGAACAGTAGTTTATCCCCTTAGAACTACATAAATGTGAAAACCAGAGTTTCTCTCTTTTAATCCTCTCCTTCATCATTGCATGTTCATTTACTGGACCATATAATGAAGTTTAAGCCAGCCATCTGCATCTATCTGTCTTTTGTCCATAGCATCGTTCATTGGAAAGAACATGCCTTTTGAATGCGATCTGTGTAGCATCTATCTATTACTGCTTTTATAAAAGCTCTCTACACCGCAGCCTTACCATTGCCTAAAATAAGTATAATGCATGTTTATTGTTTGGTTGTGGAGATTTAATGGTATTATGGTTTGTCAGAGACTGAGCATAAAGTAGCTACTCAAGGAAAAGTGGGATGGTAGTGTCAAAATAAATTCCAGACCAGATTTGATATGCTGGTCTCCACAGGACCTTTAGTACCTTCAACAATGTTTGAGATATTTTTTTTGAAGGAATCCTATAATATTCAAAATAGTTTAAGTCCTTAGTTTTACAGTAATAAAACAAAATAAGAAACATTCCTAGTTTTATAACCTGGTAGAGCAGAGAATTAGAGTTTGGAAGGCATTGTTGTGATCCATCACCTTGGAAACAATTCTTAGTGCCAGATTTTGAAGGTATGCAAGTTAAGACGTTTTTAACCTAATGATTTCAGTTTGGTGGTGGATTTATTAAAGTTCAGCTAATCTCCACATTACTGTGTCTGTTTCAATATTTTAAGTAATAATATAGATCCTAAATCTCACTCAAAAATTGAGATATTAAAAAGTACCTTTTTCGTTTTATGTAACATGAGTCTATGTTCTATCACCCTTCAATCTACACATCTTTAGCCTCTACAGCGATTAGGCCCATCAGGCTTATTCAATTAAGTAATGAATTAACATAACCTATTACATCAAATTATGACACTTTCCATTAAGCCTTCAAAAAGTAGATGTTTCAAAATAATATAAACCTCTTCATTTTCTTTTTTTAATAGTAGAAATAGCTATTTTATGTCAACAGTGATTTATTTTCATTTTTTTATTATTAAGAGATTTTCTATTCATTTTACATACCAACCACAGATTCCCCTCTCCTCCCTCCTCGAGTTCCCCAGTCCCCTTCCCCCCCAACCCACCCTCCATTCCTAACTCCTCCAAGGCAAGGTCCCTCATGGAGAGTCAATAGAGCCTGGTACATTCAGTTGAGGCAGGTCCAGGCCCCTCCTCCCTGCACCAAGACTGTGCAAAGTGTCCCACCATAGGCACTAGGCTCCCAAAAGCCGGCTCATGCACTAGGAACAGGTCCCAGTCCCAATGCCTGCGTGCCCCGTAAACAGTTCATGCTAAACAACTGTGCCACCTATCCAGAGGGCCTAGTCTAGTACCATGGGGGCTCCTCAGCTATTGGTCCACAGTTCATGCGTTTCTGCTAGTTTGGCTGGTCGTCTCTGTACATTTTCCCATTATGATCTTGATGTCCCTGCTCACAGAATCCTTCTTTTCTCTCATCAATTGGATGTCTGGAGCTCGGCCTGGCACCCAGCCATGGGTCTCTGCATCTGCTTCCATCAGTCACTGGATGAGGGCTCTATGATGACAGTTAGGGTATTCATCCATCTGATCACCCGAGTAGACCAGTTCAGGCACCCTCTCGACTGTTGCCATTAATCTAAGACGGGGTCATCCTTGTGGATTCCTGGGAACCTCCCTAGCACTGTTTCTCCCTATTCCCATGATGTCTTCTTTTATCATGGTATCTCTTTCCTTGCTCTCTCACTCTTCCCTGATCCAGCTTGTACCTCCCATTCCCCTATGTCTCATCCTCCATTCCTTGTCCTCCATTACTCCCCCTTCCCCAGTTTGCTCATGCAGATCTCATCTATTTCTCCTTTGCTGGGTGACCCATGTGTCTTTCCTAAAGTCCTCCCGGCTAGCTAGCCTCCCTGGAGCTGTGGGTTGCAGTCTGGTTATCCTTTGCTTTACATCTAGTATCCACTTATGAGTGAGTCCATACCATATTTGTCTTTCTGATCCTGGGTTACCTCACTCAGGATGATATTTTCTAGTTCCATCCATTTGCCTGCAAATTTCATGATGTCATTGTTTTTTCTCTGCTGAGTATTACTCCATTGTGTATATGTACCACATTTTCTTGACCCATTCTTCAGTTGAGGGGCATCTAGGTTGTTTCCAGGTTCTGGCTATTACAAATAATGCTTCTATGAACATAGTTGAGCATGTGTCCTTGTGGTATGGTTGAGAATTCCTTGGGTATATGCCCAACAGTGGTATAGCTGGGTCTTGAGGCAGATTGATTTCTAATTTTCTGAGAAACCACCATACTGCTTTCCAAAGTGGCTGTACAAGTTTGCACTCCCACCAACAGTGGAGGAGTGTTCCCCTTGCTCCACATCCTTTCCAACATAAGCTGTCTTTAGTGTTTTTGATCTTAGCCATTCTGACAGGTAAAAGATGGTATCTCAGAGTCGTTTTGATTTGCATTTCCCTGATGATGTTGAGCATTTCTTTAAATGTCTTTTGGCCATTTGAGATTCTTCTCTTAAGAATTCTCTGTTTAGCTCCATAGGCCATTTTTTAAATTGGACTGTCAGGTGTTTAGATGTCTAGTTTCTTGAGTTCTTTATGTATTTTGGAGATAAGCCCTCTGTCAGATGTGGGTTTGGTGAAGATCTTTTTCAATTCTGTAGACTGTCGTTTGGCTAGAAGAAGGAGAAGAATACCAACAGAGATTCTTTTATTTCAAGTGGTCCTAAAGAAATGTTCCATAATTCCCCACCTAGAAAGAACTTCTGTTTTTTGCATCTTTCTGCTGTGCATGAAGCATGTCAGGAGTAAGAAACCTTAGCTTTTCATTTAGGGAAAAAAAACTGAGTCCTAGAGAACTTAAAAATGCTACCTGCTCCTGATCACAGTGTCAGGTACCATAGCCTAGAAAGAACCTCTATTAACCGCTGTGCTTTTATTAATAGCCTTAAGACTCAAGATTTCTGCTTATATTTCCATCTCCTTTTCCTTCAGCTCTAAGTGTGTGCCTTGGCCAGCCATCTCCAGCTCCACCGTGGTCTTCTCTCTTCTCTTGTTGCCTAGAGATGAACTATTTTCATCAACAGCTTAAGTCCCAAATAACTAGACTCAGGCATCTTTCCCTTCTTGGCTTAACAGTGGGGCCCACAGAGCCTAGAAATATAGTATAAATCCAGAAGTCCCAAAATGTAGCTTGGCTCCTTCAAGGTTCTCTTCAAAGCACTAGATACTTCCAGGATTTTTCTGTGTCTGTTTCAAGTGTTTCAATCCACTAGGGGAGTGTCTTAGAAAGCTATTGTAACCTAGACTCTCAAATACTCTATAGGTAGCTATAAATTTATACAAGATTAAATTTATGGTTCTTAAATATAATCTTTCCTTTTAATAAGATATTGCTAAATGAGATTCTTTATGAATTGTGAAGTAATGTAAGTGTAAAAATATAGGACTATTCTAGGTATCATTCAATCTGAAAATATAAATATGATTAAATTATTATGAAATCTGCCACCTTCCCTAAATATTCATGTGGTACAAGAACAATATAATGATTTTAATACAATAATTGGCCCAAGACACATATAATTTATTATATTTAAAATAAAAAGATCAATTTGCTGATCTGCATAGCTTTTACTATGTAATAGGTATCAATTATATATCTGGTTTAATGTAATTAAAAGTCATATATAATGGTCTCATTTTTTTGTAGATTAAACTTTTTTAATATACTATGCAATCTTTGACTCAACTGAATTTCAATTTAAAGCAGTTAATTTTGTATTTGCTCCTTCTCTGAGGTACAGACTTTAATAGCAAAGACTTTGATATTTGTTGAGTAAGAAATAAATTTGAACAAAGTCATCTAGGCAGAATTTATACTTCAATCATTACCAATAAATTTCATATTAATTACAAATTATGTTTTTATTTTTAAGTTAAAATTTGTATTACATCTGTGTGTGCATTTGTGTGCGTGTATATGTATGTGTGTGTGCGTGTGTGTGGGCGTTTGTGTGCGTGTATATGTGTGTGTGTGCGTGTATGTGGGCGTTTATGTGCGTGTATATGTGTGTGTGTGTGTGTGTGTGTGCGTGTGTGCGTGCGTGTGTGTGTGCGCGCGCGTGTATGTGGGCGTTTATGTGCGTGTATATGTGTGTGTGTGTGCGCGTGTGTGTGGGCATTTGTACGCTACAGTGTGTATATGAAGACCAGAGGACAGTATGCAGGAGTCAGTTATCTTCTTCCACCATTCGGGTTCAAGACATCAAACTCAGGTCTTAGATTTGGCAGCAAGTGCCTGAGCCATCTCACCAGCCTCTATTGGGCTTTGTAAAGAGTCATTTTCTCTTTTAAAGTTTTGTTCTGTTGTATTAATGTCATGGGTTGATAAAATTTAGTTATTTATTCTTTTAAACTTGGAAAATTATGAAAAACATTATTGTGTATTTTTCATAGCACTAAGAGTGATTAGATGGAGGCTAAGCGTGAGGAATTGCATTCAGATTCCTAACACCCACGTAAATGCCAGCAGTCTTGGTAGACTGCCTGTAAACCTATGGTAACACTCAGGAAGCAGAGACAAGGATCCCTGAAGCAAGCTGACTAGGTAGATCAAAGGAATGAGGGAGCTCTGGGTTTAAGAGACCTTGCTTCATTGTATAAGATGGAAGAAGATATCTGACATTAACTTCTGGTAATCACACACATGCTCACACACTCATAAACATGTACATTAACTGTGGAAGACCAGCTCCAACATGTCAAAGGTTGACTTGGGAGGTGGAGAGAGGAATGAGGAAGTATTAGATAGAAATATAGATGGAGACGGAGAGAAAGACAGAGACGCAGGATAGCTTCAGGAGGGCTACCCAGCCGCCTTGAGATTAATTCTAATGGGCTTTTTATATACTACCAAGGAGAGAGGCAAAAGACCTCCCCTTTTAAGATCAAAGCAAAATGTACAGCCAAGTGTAGACCCTTCAAAACACCTGGTAACCACGCCCCTGGCAAAATCATCCCGTTAGGCAGCTCTCTTGGGTAAAGCAAGCCCAGACTTTCTGGCCTTGAGTAAGGCCTTACTAGGGAGCCTCTGTGGGCCCCCACAATTTACCACACACATGCACATTCACAACAATAAAAAATATCCCAACATATAGTACATAGGAAATCTTTTATTTTTTTTCTGGAATCTTTTCCATTATGTGCAAAAGTGTAAACATTACTAATTTAAAGCAAGTTAAATATCACAATGAGGCCACAAATGAGCCTTGCTTATCTATGAATTGAAAGATTAGATTCTACAGAAGCAAAATACATGACATATAATATTCATAATACATACTTGAAGAACTTATACATTTATATTAGGAGTATATTTATAGAGAAAATGATGGAGCTTGTAGCTTACAATATTTGTGAAATATTCTTTCTATGCAAACTTTTAATTTCATAAATGATTCTTTAAGATAAAATATTACTATGATATTGATGGAATGCTGCATATTGTTATCTTTAGTTGTGTTATTTTTCAGTTCTGGAGAGGTTATATAGAGCTGACCACATGCTAGGCAAATGCTCTACTATTACAGCTATATAAACTGCTATTATATTTAATCCTTTTAATAAATATAGCTATATGTACTGTGTTTTATTATTTTAACAGCCATAGCTTACATATAATTTATTTCATATCTTTAAATATCTGTACTAATGCCTTAATTTCAGTAACATTTTAAACATAATCATTAGACTATAGTTATTGATTTATAAGATATTTTAAAAGTTCTTTTATTTTTAAGATTATAATTATATCATTTCTTCCTTTCCTTTCCTCCCTCTAAAACCTCCCATGTACGCTTTCTTGCTGTCTTCCAAATACATGTTTTCCTTTTCATTAATTGATATTAAATGCATATATGTGTGAAATATAAGCTGCTCAGTCTATGTTACTTGTGTGCATACAATTACTTTAAAACATTTATTAATTTAAAACTTCTTAGACTATTTTTTTTCTAATTTTTAAGCCTTCAAAATAATTGTCTTGTCTAAAACCATCTTCTTAGCTTTATTGATACATGGCAGAGTTCTCTCTCTCTCTCTCTCTCTCTCTCTCTCTCTCTCTCTCTCTCTCTCTCTCTTTCTCTCTCTCTCTCTCTCTCTCTCTCTCTCTCTCTCTCTCTCTCTCTCTCGGTTATTCCCACTTTGATCCTTGGTCCCCTTTTCATTAGCATAATTGCATAAAACCAATTACTAGGGCAGATAAACTCCTTGTCCCTAAAAACATGCTCCATAAAAAGCAACTCAAATGACTTAGGAACAAGAAATAGGCCTTGCGAATTCTACAAAGTCACTGTTTCATTTTTACTGAGGCCCCATGCATAAACTGATATGTATTTAAAGACTATACATGCATTTTCAGACATCACCCTTTACTCTTAGCATTTCTTCTTTTTAGCGGTCCTTTTTGTTTTATTTTCATTCATTTAAAACACAAACATTTCATAGTAGAAGTAGTTCAAAATGCTATACTTTTAACCTATTTTTTATTCTATCATATCCCAGTTATATGGTAAATAGCTTAAACTGAAGAATTCCTTAGGCCAACTATACAATATGAAGAACAGCATAATTAGAATAAAAACAAATGTTAAAGCCATATTATACTCTAAGAATATATTTATTTTAAATTATCCATATGTTAAATATTAGTGGAAATGTATAAAATTCATCTGTTATAAAATATTAAATTTGTAGACATTATAATTAAATGTGATTAAAATATTTACTTGTGATGCTCTCAGGTTGATCTGCATTTTATGAAGAAGATTCCTCCAGGTGCCGAGGCTTCAAACATCTTGGTGGGAGAGCTGGAGTTCCTGGACAGAACTGTGGTGGCCTTTGTCAGGCTGTCTCCGGCTGTCTTGCTCCAAGGCCTGGCTGAAGTTCCAATCCCAAGCAGGTAAAAGTATCCAAGAAATTTTCATGCTATGGAATAATTTATTTTAGGAAATGGTAATATTTTAATACAATTGTCTGATAGATCGTTGACTAGAAATGGATTTATTGTCCATAAACCTACTATCTCTTGATTATAAACATGGGGGAGTGCTTTAAACAGTATTCTGCCCTTTCTTTCTCCTTCTGAAACTTCTTATTTCATTTAATGCATGCTCCTTCTCTGTAGACTCCAGGTCTATTTCACAGTTTTTCAAAGATTATATTGAACTATGTGTTTAGGAAGAGGATCTAAGTATGTGGTCATACCAGAGAGGACCATGAAAGACTTAGATCTGTTGGAGTAGGGCCTTCCCTTCAACATCTGTGGAAATGCCTGGTTGGAATCAAATGTTTCATGCTTCAGCACTAGGACATTTGGTCTTTCACACTCAGGGTTTCTGGTCAAAAGACCAACTTTAATTTGGTGACCTGAACTTGTTTTCTATTTAGTGATGTATTGAAACTAATAGATAAAGGTAAAATAAAAACTGAATTCTATTATTATTGATTCCTGATTTATAGATATAAGGGTGCTCATGGGTAAAATTGTGAGAAAAGAAAACAAAGAGTAGAACATTGACTTTAGCATGTTAGATCCTTACTGCTTTATCTAGGAATCTTGTTTCTGTCTCTCCTGAGACCATTCAACCTGATTCTTATGCCCACCTGGCTCTGTCTAGCCATGGCAGAGCCTGCCTGCTTAGGGAAATTGAAAGAGTTGAGAAGTGCTGTTGCCATGGCAAGTGGATTTAGAGAAGATTTTTTCTTCTGTGAACCTCTGATTCTAACTCAAAACATAGCACAAATCACTTCACTGTTCGGTTACAGAGAAGATATTCAAGAAGTAGGGCATAGTAGAAGTAGGAGAAGCCTCATTCTGTAAGGACCCTTTTGGTAAGGACTCTGTAAGGTATTCAACTGAACCACCTGTCTGCTTGGTCTGAGTGAGAAACCTGGTTACCGTTAAGGTTATAGAAGTAAATGTCTATTTATCCCATTTGGAGGATACTGATATACATATCAACTTGCAATTAAAAATTGGGAGGTAAACTGAGTATATTCAAATATCATATAATTGTGTGTAAATAAGGCTGTATTTTTCTATATGCAAATTACATACTATTAAAAGTTTCTAGATGCCAGGCCGTGGTGGTGCACACCTGTTGTAGAATTTTAAGTAAGCAAAGATGTGTTACATTTGTTTATGCTGTGAAATATTATTTTAACTGTGTAAAGGTGTGTTACTTTTGTTTATGCTGCATTTTTTTTAAATTATGTAAAGATGTATTGCATTTCTTTCACCTTGCCTGCCTAAAGCACCTGATTGGTCTAATAAAAAGCTGAACGGCCAAAAGCTAGGCAGGAGAGGGATAGGCAGGGCCGGCAGGCAGAGAGAATAAACAGGAGGAGGAATCTATGTTTAGAAAAGAGACAAGAAGAGGTGAAGGAGAAGGGAGGAGAGAGTGAGGGGCTGGCCTGGGGCTAGAAGGCAGGCAGCCCCCAGCCGGCAGACATGAGAAGCAGTGAAAGTAAGACATACAGAAGGAAAGAAAGTAAAAATCCTGAGGCAAAAGGTAGATGAACAGGTTAATTTAAGTTAGAAGAGCTAGCCAGGTACGAGCTTAAGCCTGGCCAGGCATTTAAAACTAATAATAAGTCTCCTGCATGGTTTGGGAGCTGGTTGGTGGCCAATGGGAAAGCCTAGTACGTACACCTTTTAATCTCAACACTTGGGCGGTAGAGGCAAGTAGATCTCTATGAGTTTGAGGCCAACCTGGTCTACAGAGTGAGTTCCAGGACAGCCAAGGCTACAGAGAGAAACCCTGTCTCAAAAAAAAAAATAGAGTTTATGGAAATCTGGGTTTCTGATTTCATGTGTCGTGTTTACTAATTGTAGAGTAGTAGAAACTGTAGCAATTTCAATTCCCATTCTGTTGGATATTGATATTTCACCACTGAGGAAGGTATTTGGGGACCTATGAGTAAATGAGAGCTGTTTATGACGTTGACAGTTTGTGTATTTCAAAGAAAAGAAAAATTCCCAGGAGTAGAGTATAGCCATGATTAGGTTATATACCCTCACTTTGAAAAGTGTCAGGATTAGGTGGCCTCGTTCTTACTGACACAGCAAAGTATATGTAGAGACAATGAAGAAAAGATTAGGGGCACAATAGAGCCACTGTGTACAGAGATATTCAAAAGACTGGGATGTTTATTTAGAAAAGGTAGAAAATGAAAGAAGATTAGATAAATAAAATAAAGGAAACTATCTGTGAACCCCAATTATCTTTTCTTAGGAGGAAAAAGGGCATGCCATGATTACAAAGGCAACATACAGTAGATGTGTCAGGAAAATGATCTTTTAGGGTTTTATAAATAGCACATGCAGTAGAAACTTTAAAAATAGCAAGATACTCACAGGTTAGAAATTTTCTCATAAGTATTATAGTTGATAAAGCTTCTGCCACCACATTCAACTACTTTTTTTATATATTAACTCTCTCACACACAGAGTCGAGTTTGATTTGGGTTCAATTATAACTGATGGAAAATTAATGTTACACATAACCTCCAAAATTGTCTAATAGGTGCTTCATATAGAACTATATAATCGCTAAAACTTACAGCTAAACAAAGCATAGAATTATGTTAACTAAGAACTACACCTGATAGAGTCTTCCTTAATAATGTAAACCATTTAACACATGAACATTCCAGAATACTACTGCAAAATACATGGCGCTCTTTAATTTTCACACCTTTTTCTTTTCTTCTGCCCAGCTAATTTTTAAGTCCTAGCAGTTTTTACAAGAATGTGTGTACAGTGACTGGATGTTAATAATGTGTTCTGTCTTAATGCACAATACTGTATTGCCCTTCTTCCACTCGAATGGTCTTCATTTTGTGTACTTGTGAGCTTTTCT
Organism: Peromyscus eremicus; assembly: GCF_949786415.1. Lineage (NCBI taxonomy): Eukaryota > Metazoa > Chordata > Mammalia > Rodentia > Cricetidae > Peromyscus > Peromyscus eremicus. The sequence goes on from NC_081419.1 coordinate 40,777,811, forward strand.
GCTTCCTATTCAGAAAGATTTAATTTTTCTATCATCCTCTTCTAAGAACATACAATCTTTAAAATTCCTAGTCACAAATGCATGGGCTGTGTAGACAGCTAAATGCATAAAATCTGGTGTTAAAAACAACCTAGTATTCTCATTGCTTGATGATGTCTCAACTGTAAAACATTTCAAAATCATAATAACTATAAGAAATTACAGAAATATTTCACATCAAAATCCTCAGTTTGACTAATTCCATTGAGATTGATGACTCTGTTCTACTAAGTTTGTTACATTTCTAGCTTGAGTTTTTTTCTTCTTAATTACAGATTTCTGTTCATTCTTCTGGGACCCCTGGGAAAGGGTCAACAGTACCATGAGATCGGCAGATCAATTGCAACCTTAATGACTGATGAGGTATTTATTCATGTTTCTAAGGAATATTTTCCTCACAAGATACCTAGATTTAGGGGTTCATTTCATGATAGTTTTCTGGGAATCATATTTTTCTATGTTGAATCCCATTTTCCCAAGTTTTCACTAACAACTTTACTTGAATAAAATTTATCCCAAAGGATAAATTAAAGCCATGAATAATAATTTTTGAGAGCTTACATGGTCATAAAAACTGTTAAACATTTATAATATATTTGTATTTTCAATATAGTACATATGCCAACATTGTAAGCACTACTTATATGTTAATAGCATAGAAAATTTGGGGGAAAATTAGTTTGCTGTCTCAATAAAAACTAGTAGTTAAGATGCATAGGATATATAACATCAAAAAGCTGGGCAACTCTGCAAGTTCTCTACAATTGCCTGATGTAGATATAGATATTCTAACTTAGTGATCTTAAAACTGTTAATGGAGGTATAAATGGATTTTAAGGGGTTGCTGGTCTCCATTATGCAAATATATTTATTCACAAAGAAAGAAAACTGTGCAGTTCTATTTTGGATTATAGAAAGCTTTCATTAGCTTCTCAGAGTGATATCTCAAAATGTAAGATCTTAAAAATCTGAACCAATGATAACTCATCAATATGGCTGATCAACAAGATGTGAGCAGAACACCAATAGATATGCTAACATGAAGGAAGGCAGTCTCAGGAGCCCCTATCCCTTGACAAAGAACTACAGAGAGAGAGTTAGTCTTCCTCAGGGCTAATCTCAGCTACCCAATACCAAGTGATCATCCCTGAAAATGTACACACAAGCAACACTAAATAGACTTGGCATATTATATTAATATATGTGTTCATTTATATATGTAACAATAATAATCTTTTAAAAGAGGTCATGAATTTGAGAGGAGCATGTGGAAGGAGTTGGAGGGAGGTGATTGGGGATTGTTAATTTATTTAGGTATTTATTGGATGTGAACTACATATCAGCACTTATGCAGTTAGTGGATAAAAATATGGACAAAAGCTTTTTCATTCATTGACCAAATATTTGAAAGATGGAGTGACCTAGAAGTTAAATGTACAGTATGTGGAAATAAGTATCATGGAAGAAATCACAAGAACAGTGAAGGGAGATAGAGGTGGCATGAGGAGCTTCCTAAGTTCAAGAGGACTCAAGAGAGCCCAAAATAAACAAGGACATTGAGATGGGAGGATGCCTGGATCACATTGGACATTTAGAACAAAAAAGACTTAGCAGGAATGAGGCCAGAGAGGGAACAGGCCAATTGTACAGGACACCGGTTTATCACAAAAGAACTTAGACTGACCTGGGAAACAAGTGGAAGAGTTTGAGTAGGGAACTGAACCCCAGAGTCACCCTCAAGTCGTTCTTGACACCTTGGTTTCACATCCACACCCAGTCCATAACTAACCCTTCCAGACTCAGACAACGTGTCCAGAATCCAACCATGTCTCACTTTCTGCATGGTTTGTGTCTGGCTTCCCCATTGTCCAGCTTTTGCTGTTCTCACAAGGTCCCCACCATTGCACAAGTCTGCTGTAGAAACTATCTTTCTGCTCTTGCTTTCTTTCATTTTACTAGTAACACAGTGGTTAGAACAATCCATCTTCTGCTCAACGCCCTCAAATGACCTCCTATTTCATTCAAAGTCAGTTTTGATCAATTGTAGTTTTATATAATGGTCTCTTGTTGTGAGAACCTAACTAGTCTTATCAATAAAATCCAGGAGTCAAATATTGGGGTAATAACCTGAAAGATCAGAGAAGAAAAGGAGCAGCCACTAGTGACTTACCTCTCAGACTGAAAAGGGATCACACTACAGTCTCCTACTGAAAAGAGAAAAAAAAAACTTTTTGAGATGTTTAGATTTAGGAATTATGCTGCTTTAGTAAAGTAGCAATAGTAGGTTCTCTTATAAGATCTACTACTGCACTAGGCCTGGCTGGTTGGCTAGGTTTCCAGCAAAAGGCATGATTTCCTTTCTGTTGATCAGTAAGATATGAATGGCACTGTTGCACCCTGAGTGTTATCAGGCCATGCTCGGTGTTGTTGTGGTTCATAGATATTGCAGCTGGATAACACTATAGGTTGCCTTCCTCCTTTAGAAGTCACCTGTCAGTGACTAAAGCTAGTTCTCAGTGAGGAGGCTTTCAGATCAGACTCATCTCAGAGCATCTGGTCCTGGTAGCTGAAGTACGTGTTCTCTTAAGCAATAGGGATTTATCTTCAGCCTTTGGAAGGGAACCAAGGGCAACAGCAATACCTTATATTGTTTGGGGAGTCTCTTGGATTCCCTGACTAACAACATAAATGGATGTTTCTCATGCCTGGTACTGGGTTTTTGTGAGATAGCCTATGGTTCCAGGAGTATTATTGTCAATCCAAGGGGGATCATATCTTTTGATATATATATATATATATATATATATATATATATATATATATATATATATATATATATATATTTGTCTGTGTTGTGTATAACTTTGATTAACAAAGAATATGATTCCTAATGCACTTGCAGACTCCCTTAGCATTATTTTACTTTTTTCTCTCTCCTTCTGTGTTGACCCCTCTCTCCCATCCCAACTAAATGCCATCATACTTATTTTGCTTATATAAATTACTTGTTCAGATTAGATTTCTATTATTACATTTTTATTTAGTAATTATGTTTATATTATTTAGTGTAATTATTTTGCTTACAAAATCAACATAAGGATATTCTGAATCTTAAAATCAGTGGTTTATACAAGGAAAACCTGTGCTTTAAAAAAACAAATGTAGCTATTATCCTTCATCAATGAAACTTTTGCAACAGATGGAGACTATTACAGAGATCCATAACTGGTCATAAGGCAGACAATAAATGACTGTGGAGGGCACATCTACAATGCAACCCAACATCTAATGCTCAGGAAAGATACAGAAGAAAGGGTTGAAAGATTGGGCTATCTAGTGTCAGGTTGTTGGTTACCCAAGCAGTGTCCGGCATGGATCCATCTCGTGGAGTAGGCCCTAAGTTAAATCAGATATTGGTAGGTTACTCCATCAAGCTTTATGCCACCATTGCCCTAGCATGTCTTTCAGGTAGGACACCATTGTGGATCAAAAGGTTTGTGGCTGAGTTGGTGTTTGCTTATCTCTTTTGGTGACATGCAGAGTACCTTCCTGTACCAAGGATGCTAGCTGGGGAAGGCTATGCAGGCACCAGCTCAACCTCTCCATGTTCAATGAAGCTATGTAGGTGTTGTCTTCAGCAGTGTCAGTTAAGGGACCTTGCCATCAGTTTGTGGAGAGAAAACTGTCTTGGCAACAGTCTGGGTTATTTGGGGATTCCCATGGGACCCATTTGGTCAACAATTCAATTAGATGTGACCCAGTCCCACAACTGGAAGCTTCATTTGGTGACAAGAGATAACCAGTTGAGGTGCTCTGTCTCACTCATTATTTAGTGATTTCATTTAGATCACCTTCATATGTATATATGTTCTAGGATGTTTCTACTGTGTTGGGTTTCCATACCACCCCTCAAATGGCCCTCAGTCTCTCTCTGCATACCCTCACTCATTGTCTTCTCTCTCCTCCTCCCCACTTGGTCTCCCATTTCAGCTGCCCAATCCATCCACAACAATCTATTGTATTTCCATTTCATAGGGAGATCTATCTACACCACCACCCCAGTCTCTTACTCTATACCTAACCTCTGTGGTTCTGTGGATTGTAGCTTATTTGTCATTTGAGTTAACAGCTAATATCCACAAAGAAGTGAACATACAACGTATTTGTCTTTCTGGATATGAGGTGCCATACTCAAGATTTTTTTCTAGTTCCACCCATTTACCTGCAAATTTCATTATTTCATTTTTTTTTAAATGGCTGAGTAATATTCCATTTGTAAATTGTGTCACATTTTCTTTGTTATTCTGTTGTGGGACATCAAGGTTGTTTCTAATTTATGGCTATTATGAATAGAGCAGCAATGAACATGCCTGAGCAAGTGTCCTTGTAGTAGGATGAAGCATCCTTTAGGTATATGACCAAGGGTGTTACAAGTGTATCTCAAAGTACATCAATTCCTGTCTTCCTGGTTAACCACCACATGGATTTCAATAGTGCCTGCATAAGTTAGCACTCCCACCAGCAATGGAAGAGTATTCCCCTTTCTCCAAATCCTCATCAGCATGACCTGTTAATTGTTTTACTGATCATAGCCATTCTGACAGGTATACAATGGAATCCCAAAGTAGTTTTGATTTATATTTCTATAATGGCTAAGGATGTTGAACATTTCTTTAAGTGTTTCTCAGCCATTTGAGTTTCCTCTATTGAGTATTCTCTGTTTAGATCTGTACCCCATTTTTAATTGGTTTATTTATTTTCTTGTTATCTAGCTTTTTTGGCTCTTTTTATATTTTGGATATGAGTCCTCTACTTGATGTGTAGTTGGTGAAAATCTTTTCCCATTATGCAGGCTGCTGCTTTGCCTGGTTGTGAGTGTCCTTTGTCTTACAGAAACCTTTCAGTCTCATGAGGTCCCATCTATTAATTATTGATCTTAGTGCCTGTGCTAATGGTGTTCTGTTCAGAAAGTCTTCTCCTGTGCTATTGAGTTCAAGGCTATACCCTACTTTTTCTTCTGAGAGGTTCAGTGTATCTGGTTTTATATTGAGGTCTTTGATCCATTTCCAGTTGAGTTTTATGCAGCATGAAAAAATGGATTTTTTGGATTCTTCTTCATGAAGCCATCCAATTTGACCAGTACCTTTGTTGAAGATGTCTTTCCCCCCCCCCCAGTGTGTATTTCTGGCTTCTTTATTAAAAACCACATGTCCATAGGTGTGTGGATTTGTGTCTGGGTCTTCAACTTGATTCCATTGATTAAAATGTCTGTTTTTATGCCAATATCATGTTTTTTTTTTTTATTATGATAGCTTTGTAGTACAACTTGAAATTGGGGATGATGATACTCCCTGCCCCCACCACATAATTCTTTGATTGGTTGGGATTGTTTTAACTATCCTGGGTGTTTTGTGTTTCCATATATATATGAAGCTGAAAATTTTCCTTCCAAGGTCTGTGAATAATTGTGCTGTAATTTTGATGGGCACTGCATTAAATCTGTAGATTGCTTTTGGTAGGATGGCAATTTTTATTATATTAATTCTACTAATGTTTTTAATAGGTTACTATGTGCTACTGCTTTTCTTCTGTAGGTATTTCATGATGTTGCTTACAAAGCTAAAGACCGAAATGACTTGGTGTCAGGGATTGATGAGTTTCTGGACCAGGTCACAGTTCTCCCTCCTGGAGAATGGGACCCAAGTATCCGGATAGAACCTCCTAAAAATGTTCCTTCCCAGGTAGGTGTATTTGAAAACATCCTTGACCAGCCTCTAAGCAGCTCAGGGCTCGAAGGGAATCCACAGCACTGGTGAAGCTAAGACTTTTCTATCTGAGGGGGTTATGAAAATAGACACTCACACATTCTCTTGATCATTTCCTTCTTTATTCATCAACCTCTTCTGATGGACTGACTGGCTTGGACTCGGCTGACAAGTTTGGCTGACTTCTAGCTGGGAACAACCATACAAAAGTGTATTTATAGATTATGCCATAAGTATTTCCTCATACCAAGGTCCCTAACCTTAATCTACATGACTCACTAAAGGGGAGCATCACATGCCTCCATGACTAGCCCTTCATTATGCACTATGTGCAATATATAATAATACAAGAGCCTCAGGTATACCTGAGGTGTGCTGTGACCAAGGTCATAGGATGGTGGAAAGGCCCCGTCAGCAAACAAGCATTGTTTTCTACAAGGATTCTTCAAGGTCAAGGTACTTCTAAAAAATATCTGTTCATTTTAACCTCTGTCTTGTACATTGATTTTGCTAAATTCCTACAGAGTACAGATAACATATTTTTCATCTCCCTTACATGATTAAAACCAAAGTCATCCCAATATCCTATATACATTTACGTCTAAGTAACTTATTGCAGATCAACAAAGCATGAGCAGACAGAGAGCATCTTTTCATAGACAACTCCTTTGCTGGCAGGCTGCATGCTGAGGCTACCAAGAAAGAATTCTACTGTCTAGTCTATAATCTTATAAAGGAATCACAAACCTAAACTTTTGTACATAAAAGAGAGTTAGTCAGCTGTACTTTAGATCCTCAGCATGCATACCTGTTTATCAATAACCTCTTATGTCAGGACATTGAGGGCAGGAATGGGTACGAGGATTTAATCATGATATTTGATCAACAACCAATCTTAACAGCTGGACGCTTTGTATTTTTAACCTCAGCTATGTGTCCTATGGACATTAAATTGTTTTCTGTGTTTTTTTTTTCATCTTAAAGTTATTGTCATAACATCTGGTCTAACCTGAAGTTATTACAAGGCTTTGTTTCAACCAATGATGCACACCAAAAACTTGTGACTGCATCTTTTTAGCAGAGAATTAGAGCCAGTTTGGCTCCTAAGGAATTTCAATTGTTCTCCTTAATCATTAACCTGAGCTGTGATCTAAAGCACCTCCTTAGTTGGAACTCATGGGCCTAGCTGTGAAACATATCTTTGTATATACTTTTATTCATCAGAGCTCTATATAAGCTAGTGTTATTATAATCAATTAGATGGTACAGCCTAGGGAGGAAGTCATAATCATAATAATTTGCAGCTAAGAATGCCCAGCAGAAGGGATGTTTGCATGGATAAACACATTATCTTACAGGCAGTGGGGAATTTCCCCACACCCAGTTCAACCATGCCACATATCAGAGAAAGATATTAAGTATGCAAAGGCATAGCAGAATCAAAAACATTCCAGGGTCTGTAGTCTTGGGGGCCTTGCCTACTCAAGAATTATCCACTAGGAGGTTACCTCCTGGTGGGCAGACACACTGAACCTAAATCATCACCTGCTGACCCCCGACATGGCTACTGGCAATTTTGGTTTCCTTTAAATTCTTGTCCCTAAAATTATGCAATGTACCATCATTCTTGGAATTAAATCTTAACCTATTCCAAGAAAGCATAAACATTAATTTACAAAATGTTCTTGATAAGACCTAACACATTGAGAAATTTAGCATTTTATCATGAGCCCTAAATAAGTCTCATGAGCCTGGAAATATTTCAGGCCCAACATAAAAGATATTACATTGGGGAGATATTAAATTTAGTAACAGCATAAAATGTAGCCTGAGATAAAGCCCATTATTTTCAGTGTTCTGAAAGTTGACAAGGATTAGGAACACTAGAAGGAGGATTAATCATGTTTTATACAAACTCTCTATTACTGCAAGTCACAGTGGAAATTGGGAAAAGCTTTTCATCATGATTCTTATGTTTGTATCCTTTCACATACGATATAATTTCTTTAATTCTGTCTATGCAAATCAAATGTGTATTTTACCTATCCTGTATTACAGAAGGAAATAATAAAGAATGTTGTTAATTAGGGCATTTTCTTATCTCAAGCATGACTTGGTAATGATGGCCAAATAATGATGATAATGATGCAAAGCCCTCTTTTCATATGGCCTCTCTGTTCTTGTGGGATCTGCCTCCCACATTCTTCCACTTGCCTTTGGCCTTAGTCTTGCAAAGTTGAACCTAGTCTGACTCTGATGTTCTGACTGAAGTGAGAGGTGGGCCTACTGACCCAACCCTGGACTTAGATTTTCAGGTCAGTTAGAGTGGGCAAACTGAGCTGGGTGGTGGTGCACGCCTTTAATCCCAGCACTTGGGAGGCAGAGGCAGGCAGATCTCTGTGAGTTCGAGGCCAGCCTGGTCTACAGATCGAATTCAAGGACAGGCTCCAAAGCTACACAAAGAAACCCTGTCTTGAAAAAAACAAAACAAAGGAGGAGGCGGGGGCACACTGGCAAATGTATTACTTAACCGTGGTTTAGAGAGTGATTATAAGGGCTTTCTCAATTCTCTACACATACATGTCTCTGCACTGATATTAGAAATGGCAGCATGATGATTTTTAAAATGATAGAAAAACTCTAATGATATTTGGATAAATGTAATAAAACTATTAAGATATTGAGAGTTAGACTTTGTAACTCACTGTAACACCATTTAATCTTGAATAGTTAAAAGTAAATAAATTTTAAACTATCCTGGTTTTGAGGAATGGTGTTTTTGAGGCAAAAGGTAAATGGTGGAAAATCTATATTTCCTATTATTTTTATGAAAAAATAAGTATTAGCAAATTCCAGGTATTGGGAGATAGTAATACAAAGAACATTGAATCGGGAATTCTAGTGTGTAGGTTCTGCCATTGTGTGTTTGTTTGATCTTGAGTAAATGCTTTATCCTCTCAGTCCCGATGCTTTGTTTCAGAACTGCTCAATAGAATTTCTCCAATAGAGGAAGCATTCTGTAGTGATGCCCCCTAATCAGCAAGCTATTATATTAAATGCTAGTAATGTGGCTACTGCAATTAACTTAAATTTGTATAGACACATGGTTAAAAGCTATCATATTAGAATGCAAGATTTTATCCAATGAGTATGAATTATATATACATTGTGTACATCATTATAATATTATTTTAAAACTGTGCTATATTTAAATACTAGATCATACAAGCTATATTTTCTTTTATTAAGGGACCAAAATTAATTAGCATATATTAAGCACCTTGAATTCACACTCATTTAAATAATGTTAACCTCATCAAATAATTTCTGTGTTTTCATTCTTTTGAAATGTAAAGATGACAGCATTTTTAATACATTTCCCTTTCAGTTAAAGAAAAGAACAGCCTGTCATCTCCAGAGATGAGCCTGAAATTCTTCCTTAGCCTCCTGTGTCAGCCATTGTGATCACTTTCTTATATGTTCCTTCATCTTCTTTGTTCTCTTCAGGTCATGTACTTGGTTGTCAAAATCACAACTCTGTGAGGATTCACATTTTACTATGTGCCCACACTGTTGTTGTCAAAGCAGAAGGGAAAAGTATGACTTCATTGACTAACTTCCCATCATTTAAAGCTCATAGGGCTCAAATGGGCCCTTCATGCTACATGTTCACCATCCCATCCTTCCCAAGTCCACTCACTCTTTTTAAGTGACCAGTTCACACCTGTTCTCTCTCAAATTTTTAGCATCCCCTCTGTGACCCTGACTGCCACATGTTTCCTGTTTCTCAGTTTCATTAAAATTTTGTAACAGTCAAAAATATCTTTCATAGGTTCTCACCAGCACATTCATTTGTCAGCTCAGCCTTCTCTACCTCTCTTCTGATGAAAGTTAGCATTCCAGTTGTGCACGAGATCCCATCTCTATGCATCTACTCAAGGACTTTGCTCTGTCAAAACTCCTTCTTTCATCATTGTATCAGTCCTTTATTCTGTGTTATATCATTTTATTAACATACTGTCAAGTCACAATCTTTTAAAAATAACAACTTGGATATCATGACTATTGTCAGTTACACATTTTGTTTTCTTTTGCAATAGAATGTTATAGAGAAGTTCTCTATACTATATGTCTCTACTAACTTTTATCTACTTCTCCCTGAATACCTATCCCAATAGGCTCCCCACCCACTTTAATCCACTAAACTAATTATTGGCACTAGTGCCATCCACAATGAATAAAGAAAATGGTAACTTATTGGTCTGTATTGCACTTAGTGCAGGAATAGCAATGTTTGGTAGAATGGGTGATGCCCTTATCTTTAGTGTACTCTCTTAGCTCCTAAACAACAGTCTCTTGGTGTTTCTACAGTCTCTGGAGTCAGTCCTTACCAGGTAATTATTTTCATTATTTACCGGTTCTTCCACTTCTCTCTGATTCCTTATGTTGAGACTATTACTTAAACCATAACCATATTTTCTCTATTCACTTTTTCTTCTTTCTATACTCATGCTTTCAGTAATATCATCCAATCTTAGAATTTTAAACCTTTCTCCAAATTTATTTTCTAAACTGAACTCAAGTAGTGTTCATCTTCCTATTTTATGTCTCCACTTGAATATTTGCTAGGTATCTAAACTGAACATTTTGAAAGTTTAAGCCAAATTGTATACAGTCTCATTTCTTTATCTTTCTCTATTTTTGTAATTACAATTTTAAGACAAGAAACAAATGGTATGTTTCCAGGAGTATATAAGCATCTGAGTTTTCCTTAAAATCAATTGTAATTGTATCTTCCAATCTTAATTAACAGATAAATACATTCTTATAATTGAGCAGGCCCAAGCAATCTATTATTTCATCTCATATCTTATATCTATTCTTCCAGAGAATTCTGTTGGCTTTGCCTTCAGTGTTTATTGATACTTATACTATTTCTCACTGTGACCACCCTGATTCAACCTTCCATCACCTTTCTCATGGATTTATGAAATAGCTCCCTAACTGACTGCTTCATTCTATGTCCTGGAAGCTCTCCTCAACATCATAGTCAAAGTAATTCCAAGTTCTGTTATATCATTTCTTTCTTCAAAATCTTGTAAATATTGTTCATTTCATGGAGAATAAAAGCCAGATAGATAGGTTATTAAGTACTAAGTATTATTAAGTATTTATTAAGTATCTATACCACCACCTCCCTTTTCTTCTGTGACTATATCTCTACCATTTTCTTACTTGTGTTCTTCAAACCTTCCAGGCATTCTGATCCTCAAGACCAGCACTGGCTGGTCTGTCTTTCTTGGTATCCTCCAATTATTTCTCTCATCGCCCTGGAGTTTTCTCAAGTGGCCCTTTGCCACAGGGCCTATGTGAAAACTCATCTGTAAGTGCCACCCTTGCCCTGCCCTCTCAGTCACCTCAGACACTTTGTGTTCATGCAAAAAATTTTTTCCATAGATCTACTTCTTTCTAAAATAATGTAAAATTCAATATTTAATTTTTAAATTTTTTGTATTTCCTAAGAGAATATATGCTCTACAAGCCTAATTTGTCTACTGATATACTTTAGGGGTCTTTCACAAAAAAATACATGTGTTTGTTTCAGAAGTGAAATAGGTTCTATTGATATTATTTATGAACATTACATTTTTCAATGGATTTTACTCCTTGAGAAAATATGTGCTTTAAAATAGCATTAATATCTTTTTTTTTTTTTTTTTTTTTTTTTTTTTTTTAGTTTTTTGAGACAGGGTTTCTCTGTGTAGCTTTGCGCCTTTCCTGGAACTCACTTGGTAGCCCAGGCCGGCCTCGAACTCACAGAGATCCGCCTGGTTCTGCCTCCCTAGTGCTGGGATTAAAGGCGTGTGCCACCACCACCCGGCAGCATTAATATCTTAATTACTTATCTATTTTATCAACATATGGCTCTTTAAACTTGTAAAGCAAAAGTTAAATTATCCAAAGGTGATTATTTCCCCAAATGGCCAGATATTCTCACTTGTTTTCTGAGAACTATAGAAGCTATGACATGTTTTCCTACGTAATTAAAAGTAAATAATGATGACTACTCTTAAATCACTTTATAAATGTTTTATATTTACCTCTCAAGATAAGCCCCTCATCAGTTGACATATATCTTCTCTTTTATCTTTAAACTTTAGTCTAGTGCATCTTTACATATACCTGTAGAAACTGTAGAAATGCTAATGAACTTTTCTATATTGTGCTTAATACAAAAAATAGATTTTATTTTAGGTGAAACATATATCATTCTGTCTAAATATCCTCTTGTGCATAAAATAATGTATTAATTTTGTGCTTTATATTCATACTGATTCTAGTTTAGAATAACAGTCAAGTACTAATTTTAATTATACAACTTAAAAGTTCTTTATCATTCTTTTAAGTACTTTTAAATACATTGATGTAATCTAAGATGACCAGAGGTAGAATTTTAGGGAGTGCTTTCTGATTTGTTTATTTCAAATATCTCTGTCAGTGACAAAAGTAAAGTGGAATTAATCTGAGGGAAAATAACATTTACATAAACCTCAGTTCATTTGCTATTGGTTCAAACAGAAGCTTCCTTTTGTAATAGTATTGCATCTGTGAGTCATGAAGACTTATAGCATGAATTATCCCTTTCTAGAAAGACATGATATAGAGGAATAAAGACAATAATACTTAAAAATAGTAAAGTTCTAGATACTTTTCCTTTCTTCTCTTTCTTTTATGATAGAAATTGAATTCAGGGCCTTAGACACGATAGACAAGCACTTATACAGTGAGCTGTGTGTATCTCAGCCCTAGAACACTGATATTTTCTGCATCCCTTTGCAGCTATGGTATTTATATCAATGTATGGCACAAAATAGTGCACCCTAACACTGGTAGGGGTAAGAATTGAAAAATGCCCATCACTCATCTACTTCATCCATACTGTGCAATAGGAACTGTTTGTCTTCCCCAGTGATGAGAGAAGATGAAAGCTTTAGGGGACTGGGTGGATTTTCGAAAGTTAAGCAGCCACTAAGTCACAGAACCTGTGGTCTTAGCCCTTCTACACATGGCTTTACAGGAGGAAAAGAGTTTTTGTCACTAATGCCTGACATTACAATGAAATATGTGCCAACAAAAACTTCCCTACAGGAGAAGAGGAAGATTCCTGCTGTACCAAATGGAACAGCAGCTCACGGAGAAGCTGAGCCACACGGAGGACATAGCGGCCCTGAACTCCAGCGAACTGGAAGGTTGGTGAGAACCACTTGTATGGGACTTACATGGTGTGTCATTCTTATCTGTCAGGAATTGTTGTTTCTAGACCTAATTTATTTTATACTTTTAATAGCTACCCTTTGAGAGTGAAATGCCAATTAATTTGTTTTCTCTGAAGTGAGTAATGATTGTCACTACTGTTAAAACAGAGCAGTGGCTACACCATTCCATCTTATCCTAGTCTTTCATTTTGTGAAGCCTAAAATACATTCACAGAGTCTTAGAATGAATCTAAGAAAACTGTCAGTTGATGCTTCCAAAACAACTTGTCGAAAGCTTCAAGTTCAAGATGGAAATAAAACTAAATACCAAGAATTAAGTCTTGTAGACCTTACCTCATTAGATGCTAGTAGGGTGTATGTAATGGTGGTTTTTATTATTATGCCTGTGATTTGAAAGAGCTATATGATTTATTTTTCTAATCACACACCTTTGAAGAGATGAAAGCTTCAATTTATTTCATAAAATGTTTTTTTATGGGTTTTTGACAGCTTGTCTTTCTGCAAGCAATGTGTGAGGAGAAAATCAGAAACCCTTGGGTGGATGTCTCTTCAGGGAACTTGTGTGGACAGCCTCCCTATAATTAAAGACAGTTGCCAAGGCTTTGTAGGAATGGCGGTCCCCCCCTTGGGCCACTTTCTGTACTGCTTGCAGTATTCCTGCCCACCGAGCTGACTTTCCAGTTCCTGACAACTCTCCATTTTAATTCTGTGTTTTCCTTGATGCTGTCTGTCTCTGAGGACATGTCCATTAGCCTCTTCCTTGGCTTCCTACCTGTTTTTAGACAGTTCAAGGTTTTCCTTTTTCCTTCCCTGGGAGCTTTGTTACTCACATCCTGTTTGCTTTCGTACTTTCAAATACAGTCTTTTTCTTTTTGGTGGTGGTATATTTTTTTTTCTTTTTCTCTCAGGTGTAACATGCCACATAGCTTAGATTTTTTTTTTCGAGTTCACTTTCCTTACTGCTTCCTAAATCCTCCCAGGTCACCAATATCCGGTATCTTCGCTTCTCCAGAGTTCTTCCACAGATTCTGTTGCTGACATGACTTGAAGTATCCATTACTCATCTGCTCTCCTGGAGTTGCTGGTGCACATCTGGGCTGCTCTTGCACTTTCTTCTGTAACGAACTCCCACTTCTGGATTTAGATCTTTACCGATAAAAGCACATTTATTACACAGCTATATAACAACTATTCAGACTAATGTATGATCTAATAAGTGATTAATTACAAAGGAGTGGTCTAATATAAAATGCTATCAAAACTATAAATATTAATTACTAATTAATAGTTCATAACTATCTCAAATTATTTTCAGAACTAGGTAGGGTATAAATCATAAATGGATTCTAGTAGAATAAATCTACTTTGAACTGTGACTTTGACAAGGTAACATATTATTCAGAAATAAAAACTATTCAGCATTAACATGCATATGTTTTACCAAACACAGTTAGAGTGGCCTGTAAGAGTTTGTATATGTATACAGTCCACATGTTCTCTGGAAGCATCTCTGAGTTTCAAATATCCTTTTGTCTCAAAATTTTATTCTTCTCAATCATTTATGGTTGAAGAAATCACTAGACAAACAGTGATTTTGCACTCACATATTATTAGATAGTTACTAATAGACAATTATTGTGTCTCCATCAGATCAGGGGAATTAAAATAGTAGGAAAGGGCTGGCAAGATGGCTCAGTGCCGAGCCTGACTGTCTGAGTCATCCCCAGAACCCACATGGTACAAGCAGAGAGCTGACTCCCTCAAGCTGTCCTCTGACAACACACACACACACACACACACACACACACACACACACAATAAATAAGTGAAAGAAAAAAATCAGTTATTTTGAGTATAATTTCAAGGTCAAATAGAACTTGATTCTTAAGAAAACAATTATTTTTGAGATAATACTGCAAGGAATACTCATAAACTAACCAAAGTTTAATTTTTATAATCCAAGAACAGTCAGCATAGTTTCAGAATTACAGAACCTCATAGGTTTTTTGATTTATTACTTTTTTTGAGACAAGGTCTTGCTGTATGTTCCAGATTGGCCTCGAACTCACAACCCTTCTGCCTCCTGCCTCTGGAGTGCTGGGCCAATTGTCATGTGCCACCCTGTCCAGCTTAAAAATATTTTTTAACTATTGACCTTCACATAGGAACCATATTGCAGTCTTACTTTAAGATCATATCTTTATTCCATGGAATGAAATAAAATTTTAATATCAAATATTAAATTTTAATGTTATCAAATATTCAAATAATGAGAACCCCTACTTATTAATGTTCCCATTCTTAAGACATTAAAGAATGTTAGCACTCAGATTTTAAGCATCAATTTACAATTTAAAACTCCTGAACCAAAAATAAAACCCTTTGAAGTGTTTCAAGGTGTTTCTTTGTCATATTTGGAATAAGTGAATTATTTCCAGGAAAGGTCATTATTATCTTGTAATTGATAGGTGTTAGAATGTATGTTGGCAATAGTAGATAAAATTAACATTTATCTAGTTTGATGATGTTAGGTTAACGTCTTAGTTTTCTGTAACTAAAAACAATCTCAGAGTCTATCTGTCTCTATTGAATGTTGATATCCAGGCGCCCATTTAGTTGTCCTTTTAGACAGGTTTTTGTTGAGGGACTTTTTTTATTGGCAGAGGGACTAGGTGACTGAAGTTGTGATTGAACAGGGCTTTATTCTCTTTAAGGTGATGTTTACTACTAGCATTCACAAAGACCAGTTGTCTCTCTGTCTCATTTTCTGCTAGGCTAAATTAAGGGCAAAGTATTAGAAAACACTTCCAAGGTTGACAGTGAAGGCCTGAGTTTAGATGGTGTGGGTTAATAAAGAAATGACACAGACATTGGAATAACCTATGAATCTCATTATTTGAAATTTGACTGATGAATCCCTGGATCTTGTTTGAGAAACTCTGATTTTTTTAGTTGTAGGCATGATATTTGGGGTATTGTAGTAGTGCAAAGCTAATCTTGTAGGTCATTATAATGCAACGTGGTAGGCTAATATGGGTCTCATCTCTGCTGATGGAAAGTATTACTGTGACCGGGCAACAGAACAAAATGCACATTTTAACTTATGTGCTTTTATCTTTGGGTTTCACTATTGTGTTTTCCCCCCATGTCTTAGGATTTTTGGGGGACTTATATTAGATATCAAAAGAAAAGCTCCATTCTTCTGGAGTGACTTCAGAGATGCTTTCAGCCTGCAGTGTTTAGCATCTTTCCTGTTTCTCTACTGCGCGTGCATGTCTCCTGTCATCACCTTTGGAGGACTCTTGGGAGAGGCAACTGAAGGTCGCATAGTATGTATTACGCTTTTCTCTGAACTTCGACCTTAATCTGTTTCTTTTTTTTTTTTCTTAAGATTTGTAGTTATGTAAGCGAGCATTGGATTTGGGTTTTGAAGAGAGATTTGATACATGGTCCAACAAATAAACTTCCTATGAGTTTCCTAGATGGCTAGTGGAGCTGGTGATCTGGGAATAAGAATGTCTTGGAAATACTTATTTTGAATCTTATACAAGACTATGGCCTGATGCCACGTCCCTTGATCTAAAATTCTACATCAGTTTTAAGTTCAGTCTATTTTTCAAAAAATCTGAGCCATGCTTCTGTTTAGACATTGACTCTGAAAATATTTAAATATTTTGTAAAGCAATAAAAAATGAAGCAAGAAGGTATAAATTATACTTCCCAGTGGCTGTCACTAATTTTCTACTACCACATGCCATTTTCTCAGCCTCATTTCCCATATTCTGCCCGGGGTTGCTAGGAATAACATAGTGAAGGGTAAAAATGTGAGCCAACATATTTGAAATGTTTATACCTATTACAGTGACTGCCTATTTAGCTTAGGTAATGGATCCACTCATATTTTTTTTCACAGAGTGCAATCGAATCCCTCTTTGGAGCATCTATGACTGGGATAGCCTATTCTCTTTTTGGTGGACAGCCCCTTACCATATTAGGCAGTACAGGACCTGTTTTGGTGTTCGAAAAGATTTTGTTTAAATTTTGCAAGTAAGTATTATTACTCTTGCCTACTATATGCTTTTCCATTGGTGTGGGTTTTTTCTTCACCCAACATCAATTTTGGAGGTCTATGGGTAGAAGTGAAATTGGCTAGTATGATTCAGTTTTTTAGTTTTGTCTCTCAATCGAAATGAAGGAAAAGTTAAAAGATTTATGCATATATCGTACATGTAATATTTAAAATAAATAAGATTCAGTTTTAAATACCAAAAAACCCTCCATTAGCTTATCCCATTAGATTTCTCTATAGACAAAGTCTTGAACTCAGAGACCATGGGATGTGGTTACTCACTTTGACTTCCTGAACTAGGCTTATTTCCACTTATTTACATGGTAGCAAGCTGTAAAATGACCTTCTTCCCACACTTTCCCATTTCTCCTAGAGAATATGGGCTGTCCTACTTGTCTTTACGAGCCAGTATTGGGCTTTGGACTGCAACCTTGTGTATCATCCTTGTGGCCACTGATGCGAGTTCCCTTGTCTGCTATATCACTCGGTTTACCGAAGAAGCTTTTGCTTCTCTTATTTGCATCATTTTTATCTATGAAGCCCTGGAGAAATTGTTTGAACTCAGTGAAGCCTACCCAATCAACATGCACAACGATTTGGAACTGCTGACACAGTACTCGTAAGTCTGATTTCCGCTCTTGGCTGCCAGGCTTTTCTTTTCACAAATATTGCTATTGTTTAAGAAATATGACGACCTTACTCAGCACAGAGTATGCCTTAAATTGATTCATGACCCACATCCTTGACCTTTAGAGCTGAACAGGATTTTAAGTCATCTAATCAGCCACACATCTGATCCTTGGGTTCTTGTTACAGCATCTCTGCCAAGAACATCATTCTAAAGCTCTGTTTGTCGAGTGTTTCATAAAATAAACACATAATTAACCAAGTCAATATAAATACAGATTGGTTCTGTTTTTCCAAACTATATCATTTTGCTTTTCTTTTAAGTTCAGATTTAAAGTAACTAAGTGAAAGAAACTCTTCAATTCTAAGTTGTAGTAGTTTGATGTTTGAAATTGTGATTAAAAACAGATGAAAACAACAAACTTAAGGTTTAATTTTACTTTTGAATGTTTGTGATAAACATTTTTAAGTATTAATTACTGAAGAAGATATTACAGTTCAAGACTGAAGAGGAATTAGAGCTTTCTAATTTTGGTACACTAGAAATCAGGAATTGCTCAGACACTGAACCTATAGAGTATATATGATGAGTAAATAGTACTTTTATTTAAGTTTAGGATTTTTGTTCCATTTGTATATGGAATTTCACAGAGAAAATGTTTGAAGTGATGTATTTTTCACCAGGCATTTTAACCTCTATTCCAGCCAAAAGCACCACTTAGATGTCAAAATTACATAATAATAGTTTAATGTTATAACTTTTAAAGAGTGAGATAATGATTCATTGTTAAAAATGACATGGTTCTTAGTATTAAACATTTTCTTGGCCTTTGGAGAAAAACAAAGTACCTCTAATTGGAAGCAAGAAAATTCAAGATTTACATGTAGAATAATTTTCCAAATAAAAATAATATTGATGGTATTGTGAATAAGGCCATGAAGAAAATAGGTGGATGTCCTGGGCACTCAAGAAGAGGCAGATAAAAGAGTAATTTGGTCAGAATCACACATCATACAGACACGTGCTCACATTCCTTTTATTGACTGATGGTTGGTGAGCACATTGCTGCAATGCACATGTGGCAGTCAGAGGACAACTTGAAAGTATCTTTTCCCTCTTTCTGGACACTGAACTCAGGTTGTCAGACTTGGTGTAAGTACCTTTACCTGCTGAGCCATGTCAATGCCCATTAGTATGTTTATTGAAAAGAAAGTAGAACTGAATTTGGTTATCTTTGTTAGGATACATAATTATCTCTGGTTACAGTCTCAAACCAGTCATAATTTAATGCTAGTCACTAAACTAGAAGCTAGTATAACCACAGTGAGTAATATTCTTACCTCAAAGACCTTACTATGTATGACAGAACATAGAGAGACAGAATAAAGAGATGAACGCTGTATTGAGATATTGGTACAGAATGTTAAGGTGCCACATCAGATGAGTACCTCACTTTGACATGAACTTTAGAGGAAAGTGTTAAGGAGTAGGATAGGGATGGTGTTCACATAGAAGACATGTCCAGGATATTGGAGAGTCACTAAAGCTTTAAAACATTTGAAATCAGATTGATAGTGGTAAAGCCAGAAATGGCGCCCAGGTCTTATTAATTTGATACAATTTTTAGTGCATTGACAAATACTAATAAATTGTCTTAGAGTAAACATGTAGAACAAATAAAGCAGGTAAAAGCTGTGATAGGAAGGCACCAACTGTTCTTGCAACTTTGGTAGCAATTTCTTAGGTATGTAAACTGAAAAACACGGTTGTATATCCTTTCATGCAGAAAGAAGAGTCTTAAGAAACAAGGGTTGAGCCCTAGATAATGTAATTAGCTTAAAGTTAGAGTCATGGAGATTATTGCGGGCATGTAGGTTTAAAAATGGCGACAGTTGTAGAAGGCAAGAGACAAGACTGTATCACAAATCTTTAGAGAAGAAGAGAGATCCAACAAAATTAAGGAAAGAACTTTTTAAAAGATCATTATTAGCTTTAAGAAACTGTTACATTGAGAGAGAAGGTAGAATGAGAAGCCATTTAGCCAAAAATTAAGAAAAGAGAAGGTGGCAAAGGACTGGAGAAAGTATGCCTAGGCCATTGGGTGTCAAGGAAGTAAAACTACGCCTGTTGGAGAGGGCAGTGAGATCATTGGCAGGACAATTTACGATGTAAAAGAATCACTTTGAAATGAGGAATGGAAGCCGAGAGAAAGGAAATCACAGAGATGTCAGAGACAGGGTGAGTAACACGGAGTCAGAACTTTCAAGGAGTCAAAAAAATGATGAGGGCCAGACAGGTGGTAGCAATAAATACAATTAATGACACATGGATGCCTGAAAGTGAAGCTTACTGTACCCATGGGCCTTACTTAGCATGGTGATCAAAAGACAAGGGGCCCAGGTCCTGATGTCCCCATGTTTCCATCTCTGCTTCTTAAAAAAACAAATCTTTCTTAAAAATTAATTTTTGGTTAGTCTACACACTGTTAGGTTTCATAGTGGAATTTTCAAACAAAAGTTGTCTTGTTGATTCTCCTTCCCACTCTTCTCCACCACCCTCCTGCTCCTGTACCTCTCTACTTCCCTCAGCCTCCTTCCATACACTAGGTTCCATTGCCCTTCTCTGTTCCTCTAACACCCCTGTTTCCCCTGTCAGGGAAAACCATTGAAAGATAGGATCTCCATAGAGCAGAGAACATGGGAGAGGATCTTCACAAGTCCCCTTGTCCTTGGAGAGCACAGGCCGCTGTGACCTAGCTGTGTGAGCACTAGGCATGGAGTGTGTGCTGCTCTCTGGGTCCATCGCCCACACTTAGCTCTTCACCAATGGTAAGGGGCTAGACAGGCTGATTCGGCAGGACAGACGGACGGACAGTGAAGTCCTACTGCCAGCGGCACCTCAAATGAGCATTGCAGAAACTGAATGACAGTCTCCCTGGGCACAGTACTGACCACAGGCTGGCACGGTCCTCCTGACTCCTATTTGTTTTTACATTGTGATTGTTTGCCAAATGTACCCCAGTTTGAATATACACACCCATTGAACAGCTCTAAATTCTACCATTGGGATTAATTTTATGAATTGAACAGTCTTTTTTTTTTTTTCTATGAGTACACGGCTTTTATCAGGTTTTGTCATGACTTGCTTTCTAGAGAAACAAAATCAACCTTTTTGTTGTACATCATGTGCTTTTAATTATTTGTAGAAAAGGAATTTGAAACTGGCTGCGAAGAACAGCCATTTTATTACAATAATGTTTTGTGTACTCTCTCTGCTTCATGAAGTCTGTGTGACATTGTAGCGACTGTCTTGTCCTGTCCCTGTGACCATTAGTTTTTAAGGCTCATTTTACCAATGCCCACATCAAGATTTCTACATTAGATATTGCTGGCTTCATGCTTTCACGGGTTTCATTTGAAAAGTTCCTAGAAAATGTTATGGCCTGGACACACTACATCTGAGATTGTGATTTTTGCAAACTGAATGTTCCTGTAATTGCATATATGTTACACTATATATGCCATATGTTGTATTCAGGAAGAAGATATTGGGAAAATGCCAGCATCCTTAGGTTCTACATTTCAGATATGCTTTGTAAAATTTGGCCCTTATATTCTATATTCAAATTTCCCTTTAGTATACCAACCAAATAGCAAAATGTTCTTGAATTAAATAAACAATAACAAAAATTCCCTAGCTTTTCTGGCATCTTAACCTTACAATGTGGTAATATGTAGACCTTACATTTGAAAATACACACTTCCCTTTTATTGTGCCAAGAGCAAGTGTCAAGATAATCTATTTAGTTTTAAGTATATTTTACACCAGATGATCAAACTGAATATGTCACATTAGCAATAAGTAATGAGTTTGAAGGAATCATTTTTTCCCTGATTTTAAGGAATGGCAAAAAATAAAATGTTATGCTTGTGTAAGATGAAATGTTTCTTCAGTACATAGTAAGGTTCTCAAGGATGGCCACTAAAGAAAAAGTAAGAAAGCATGCACAGGTCAAGAAGGCAGAAAGGGGTCACCATGGGTAAGGATGGGAACTAGCCAGAGGGTGCTGGCAGCGGGGGAGGAGAATACATGAGAACAATGTATGGCACCTGCATATGAAAATGACATTGTCAAAGCCACTACTTTGCATACTAACCTAAAAAACCTAATTTTTAAAACATGTATACATTGTACTTTGCAATATATGAGTTAAAGCGAAATTCAGGGTATATTACCTGAGTTTCTCATATACATGTAGATTAAAGTTAAAAACACACTTTCCAAGTTCCTTTTTTTTCACTTTTCTAAATTTATTCTTCTCTCATATATTACATCCTGACTGCAGTTTCCTTTTCCTCCTCACCTACCAATCCCCACCCGTCCACTCCTCCTCCATTTCCCTTCAGAAAAGAGCAGGCCTCCCAAGGACATCAAACAAACATGGCATATCAAGTTGCAATAAGACTAGGCACCTCCCCTCATATAACACTGGCTGAGGCAACCCAGTAGGAGGAAAAGGGTCCCCAAAGCAGGCAAACGAATCAGAGACAGCCCCCAGTTCCCATATGCAGAGGTCCTAGGTCAGACCCCTGATTATGGGTTCAGTCTCTGTGAGCCCTTATGAGCCCTGCATAGTTGGTTCTGTGGGTTTTCTTGTGGTGTCCTTGACCCCTCTGGCTCCTACAATCCTTCCCCCCTCTTCTGCAGGATTCCCCAAGCTCTGCCTAATATTTGGCCGTGGGCCTCTGCATCTGTTTCCATCATTTGCTGGATGAAGCCTCTCTGATGACAACTGGCAATTGGGCTAGGCACCAATCTATGAGTAAAGCAGAATATCATTAGGCATCTTATGCTGAATTTTTTTTGTCTTTTTTTCCCCCTAGTGTTACTTGCTTCTATCCTAGGTCTCTGGGCTATCCAGCCTCTTGTTCCTTTATTCAGGCAGTGTCAGCGGTGGGGTCATGGCATGGGTCTCAAGCTGGACCAGACATTGGTTGGTCACTGTTTCTGTTTCACCTTTACTCCAGCACATCTTGCAGGCAGGACAAATTATAGGTCGACGGTTTTATGGCAGGGTTGAAGTCCCAGTCACTCCACTGGAAGTCTTGCTTGGTTACAGAAGGTGGCTGTTTCAAGCTCCATATCCCCCATTACTAGGAGTATTCGTTAGGGTCACCTTTGTAGATTCCTGGGAGTTTCCATTGCACTAGGTTTATTAGTTCATCTCTGAGATGCCCCTCAGTTCTAGGTGTCTCTCCCTGCACTCTCTCCCTCCATCCTCCCCAGCCTGATCCCTCCTATTTCTGTCCCCACTCTTGTCCGGACTAGCCAACCTGTCAAACAGCAGCTAAATAAGGGAGTGAGGATTAAGAAGAGACAAGACAGAGAACAGAATCAATCAGGAGGACTGTCAGTAAATACTGCAGCCCTGAATTTATTCCTCATGGCTTTTATGTACCATAAACCAAGGAGGCAAAAAGACCTCCTTAGCTTTTAAGGACACCATGGTTCAAGGTACAGACAAGGGTAAACATCTCCTTAATTCTCAGAACATCTGGTGACCACCGCCTTTGACAGAACATCCTGTTATTCAGTCCTGAGGAGCAAAAACCAGCTTGAACTCTCTGACCCTAAGTCAAGATGGAATCAATGCACAAGATGGAGTCACTGTGGGCTTCCACATATTCACCCCTAGTCCACCCACGATATCTATTCTATTTCCCCTTCCCAGGGAGATTCATGCATCCCCCTCTTGAGCCCTCCTTGCTCCTTTCCAAGTTTCTAAAGGAGAGTGCCTACTACTAAGTGCTGAGAAATATTTTTTGCTTTTGTCTCTGTTGATGGTTTCATTTTTTCTACGCTCCAATACTTACTTTATCCTCCTTTATCTGTGAAAAGATAGTCATTTTTAAAAACAAATGCTGCTAATTGGAATTATACTCAATGTCTTTTCTCTTAGTTACACAACTAGATTTGAGTCTTGTTTAAGATTTATAAACTTAAGTAACAATTTTGACCCCCATAATCCTATCATAATGCTACAGAAATGGTCAAGTCAGGGGAGAGGACATTGGGCCTACCTCAATTTGGTGTTCCATGCTTTGTTGACTCACATGGGAGTCCTTACCCTTTCTGAGAAAGGAGGTGGGGAGAAGGAACGAGATGAGAGGAAGGAGGAGAAATTGGTTGGTATGTAAAATAAATAAAAAATTTAATGAAAAAGTAAAAATTGAAAAAAGAAATGGTCAAAGCATACTTAATGCATTTTAGTTAACTAAACATACTCAAAATAATTGTCATCCTTTGCCAAGTTTGACAAGTAAAGTGAAATCTCTCTCTCTCTCTCTCTCTCTCTCTGTCTGTGTGTGTGTGTGTGTGTGTGTGTGTGTGTGTGTGTGTGTGAAGAGAGTGCTTATGGTGACCAGAAAAGGGTATCTGATATCCTGAAACTGGAGTTGAAGGACTTTCTAAACCACCATGATGGTTCTAGGAACTAAAACCAGGTTCTGTGCAAGAGCAGCAAGTGTTTTCTCCAGTTAATTGTGTCTCTAGCCTCCATGTTTCTCTGAAATGTATTTTTTTCTGTACAATTGTTTTTAAAGATATAATATTTTCTGTAAATCTGCCTGCGTTTCTGAATTTCTTGGAAAAACTTAACTTTTACTTCTGTCTCTGTTCTGAGTGTGCTGTCTCTAACACTTCGTACTTCCTTACTCTTTCTCTGAATCTCCCCCTGCCCTGCCCCCACCATGTGGCTGCTTGTCTATCACGTGTTTGACCTCTGTGCACTCCTTGCTGGCTTAAACCTTGTCCTCTCCCCTAGGCAGCTGTGGGGTTTTATAATTTGCCTGCCTTGGCCTTTTGTCTTTTAAACTAGTCTTCAAGTTTTTAAAAATCATCGAATCTACAAATTTTGAATAAATTTGACACACTATAAGGATCTTAACATGGAATGAATAAATATAATTATATGTGGCTATATATATATATTTATATATGGATATATATGGATCCAAAAATTAGTTCTGATTGAAAATTTAGATAGGCTATTGACTTGGTGGAGGAATCATCTGGAGGAAGTCGGCGAACTAGGATGTCAACCTACCACATTGAATCGAAATACAGGAAGAGGATGAAGGGAGTTTTCATAGTTTGTTCACTAGAACTCACTAGTCAAAAAATAAGGAATGAAATTTAAGGAAACGCTGTATCTTCAAAGAACTTGGCACATATAGTATAAATATGTTTTTATATGTACTGCACATTTCCCCCTACAACTCCCTCAGCCCCCCCTCCCTGCCCCCGCATGCCTCCTCTGGCCAACTTCATGTCCTATTCTTCTTTTAATATCCCATGGAATCCAGTCACTGCTACTTTTAAAACTGATGTGCAATCTTGACATAAAGATTTTCTCTTCTAAATTGTGTATTGTACATCATCTTACAATGAAACAAATATACCTGTAGGCACCCCATAAAATGTTTATCAACAAATGAGCTATCAATAAAGGAATCACCTGGGGTTGGAGAGAAGGGCCAGTGATTAAGAGCACTTGTTCTTACAGAGGACCTGGATTCGGGTCCCAACATCCACATGGTTGCTCACAACCAAAAATATCCCTCTGGTTCCAGCAGATCCAGTTTACTCTTCTGACCTCCATGAGCACAAGCAAAACAAGTCATGTACATACGCATATGCAGGCAAAACACTTAAACACATAAACTAAACTAAAATAAATTTGAAAAATGAATCATCTAATTCTTGTTTTTTATTAAACACTTACTGTCTTTCTTTTCTGCTCTTGATTTTGAACTCAATTGTTTTTAAAACTGATATATACATACATTTTGTCATTTAATGTTTGAAAACATATGTACATTGTATACTGTTGAAATCTGTGTAAAATTATTTATTCAGCGTTATTGTTTCTTTATGGTGGAAACATCCAAACTGGTTCTTTCTAGCTTTTTGAATAAGAACAATATGTTATCATTACTTACAGTTGCTCTGCTGTGCAGCAGAGCAGCATGACTTCTTGCTCCTGTATAACAATAGCTTATTATGATTCATGAAGCTTTTCCATATCCCCTGCTCTGCTGCTCTCCCCAGACTCTGGTAGCCAACACTCTACTTTCAGCCTCTATGGGATTAATATTTTTAATTCCATATGAGTGCAAACATGTGGTGGTTTTCTTATCGTTCCTGGCTTATTTCACTTAACACAATGACCATCCATGTTCATACAGATGATAAATTATTTGGTATTTTTAGAGAAATAATATCTCACATACATATTATACATAGATATGCATTTATATGCATATACATTTTTCTTTACTCATTAATTGATATGCACTTAAATTGGTTCTTTTTCATGCCTCTTATGACAAGTTATACAATAAATATGAGAGTGCAGATATGTCTTTGACAAAGTGACTTCATTTTCTTTGGATATATAACCATTAGTGGTACTGATGGATATGGTAGTTCTGTTTTTAATTCCTTGAGATTATGGTTTTCCACAATGATTTTACTAATTTACATTCCCATCATATGAAGAGTTCACTTTTCTCCACATTCTGGCCGGCACTCTTGTCTTGATACAGTATTTGTCCCATCAGTAGTGAAGTGATTTCTCCTTATGGTTTAGATTTGTGTGTGACTGACAGTTCTTATGGAGCATTTTGTTCACACACTGGTTGGAAGATGTTTGTCTTCCTTGGAAAAACGCCAGTTTAGATCTGTTGTCTAATTCTAAATTGGATTATGATTATTTTGTCATTACCTTTGCTCCTGAATTGAGTTCTTTGTATGTTTTAGTTATTAATACTTGTCAGGAATATTCTTTTCAAACAGTGTATCCCATTCGGTTGGTTGGTTGTTCCCTCTGCAGAAGCCATGCAGTCTCTTCATTTTGCTTTGGTTTCCTGTCCTTTCGAGTCACACTCTCCAACTCTTCCTTTGCCCATTCCAATATCTTAAAGCATTTCTCTGTTTTCTAGTAGAAGTTTCATAGTTTTTGGTTTCCTAATACTTAGGTCTTTAATATATGTTCTGTCTTTTGTATATTGTGAGAAATTAGGGTTTAGTTTCGTTCTTCTATTGACTTAACTTATTCTAACGCTAAAGTTGTTTCTGGGAGCAATGGTCTCAAAAATGGTTCATTATTGATCTGTTTCATTCTCGCTGGCCCTCTAACAAGCTGTGAAACATTCAGGAGCAGAGCTGGTGTGTCTTCATCTTTCTGTCTCCCAACACCCTGGGGGCTGTGTAAATGCCCCTGCACCCTCGCCAACTGTGTCTGTCAGGAATTTGTTCTCCTGTCTACTCTTGGCCATTTTACTTCCCTATGACTATAGTTTGATTGACAGGTCCTAAATAGACTTATCTTCCACACTTTCTTGTCAAAGACAATGAGAAGGTAGAACATTACATCATTAATCAATATTTAAAAGAGAATTCTCTCCTTACAAATTAACCAAATAGTCACATGTTATACACCAGATTTTGGTGAGATAGAAAGACTATTCTTAGAGAGTTCACTGTCTATGAAGTACTGACCCAATTTCTCTTTGCTTCTGAGCTGACCTAAATTTAAGGATGTATTCTGAAGTATTTAAAGTGAAATTTAATGGTGTTTCAATTTACATGAAAATATCCCAGCATCGATAGTGAGATAATTTCATTTTCCTGCCTCAAGAAGCTGATGTTCTGACCTAGAATCCAGCTAGCATTAAATCAGAGAAGCAATATTCTAGAAAAAGCCCCCACAAACTTTCTAAAGTTCCTCTGGATTTCCATTTTTCTATAGTTTTATGTTTGCTCAATTTTTGTGAAGCAGATAATATTTGCTTTAAAAAACAAGTTAGTGGTTTATGATTTATCAATAATCAAATAAGGCATAAGTGGAGTTTTTTCTAATGTAATACTTCCTCTAATTTGATGGTATGATCTCTCTGTACCATTCAGCTTCATCTTTCCTGTTGGACACATTGCCTTGCATCCCATATAAAAGTAATGCCATGGATGCTTTGTATATGATTTGATACATTTGCTCAAGGTATCTGCCATTCCTGTTGTAAAGTTTTGATCAGATTATTTTGAGTCATGTAACATTCCATGCCCTGTTCATTTCTTCATTCTTCACAACTTTGCTGGATGTTTTAAGGGTCACAGCTACTTTAGTCATCTTTAGAAGCTTTTCTAATAATTTGTATCAGTGGAAGGAAATTTCCTTTAGCCATGAAAATTAACATTCTAATTGCTCTGAACAAGATACTTGTAAGATATTTATTAACTAGCCAAACTCAGTTAGTTTAGAATATTTTCTTCTTTATAAATGCTTTTCTTGGTAATATAAGGTGTTCTACTTACACATTTTACATTTACTAGTTAGCATTCAGAAAAATTCAAATGGAAAGTATATCTGTTTGTGTGTGCATGTGTGTGTGAGAGAGAGAGGAAGAGAGAGAGATGTTTTATATAAAATAAATATTCTGTGGTGTGGCTTTATTATTTTTATAACACAGAATACTATTTAAATAAGAAACATAAATATGTTTGGCTTCTATAAACATGATACTGTAATTTTCATATCTTGTATTAATATATATTGTGCTATGAAGCACTCTTGTGGGCTAATTTAGTCAATAAAAATGCTTGAAAAGGCAAAAAACCCTTCCAGTTTAGTTCACAAAGGAGGGGACTATTAATAACTGCCAAGGCAAAGGGATGGCATCTGTAGCCTAGGAACTAAAATTAGTGACAAGGCTGAAGGGAGTTCCACCAAATCATGCTTTCCAGAAGACAGCCATGGGCGCGCTTGTGTCGGGAAGACGGATCACCTCCATTACCCTCAGGGGGAAAAAAAAGGAAAGACTTCTGCATGCGGGCATTTAATTACACTGTTTATCTGATCACTTTGTGGCCATTTATATAAACAAAATTGTAGGGAGAACTTGCTTTTCTGTGGGAAGCAAAGGAATGCAGAGGACATTTTTTGTAAAAAGTGTATTTTAAGCCAGTTGATCCATTTCTACAAGGCATTTTATACTGCTTTTCAAAAATCACACGATCATCTCATTAGATGCAGAAAAAGGCTTTTTTTGACAAAATCCAAAAATCTTTTCTGATAAAAGTCCTAGAGAATCTAGGAGCATGGTGGAATATTCATTATTAATGGCAATATACAGGAATCCCACTGCCAAAATCATGTAAATAGAGAAAAAAACTCAGAAGAATTTCTACTAAAATAAGGAACACGAGAAGGATGTTCACTCTCTTTATTCTTGTTCAGTATATTGCTTGAAGAGTTAGCTAGAGCAATAAGATAAGTGAAAGAGGTCAAGGGTTACGAACAGGGAAAGAGGTAAATTACCCTGATGTGCAGATGATATAACTCTCTCTATAAAAGTACCTGCATACTCCACCAGGAGAATTCTACAGTTGATAAATTATTCAGCGAAGTTGCAGCATACAAAGTCAACACGTCAAAGTCAGCAGCTTCCCTACATACAAATAACAAACATACTGAGAAAGAAATCAGGGAAACAATCGCATTCACAGTAGCCTCAAAATATCTTAGAATGAATCTAACGAAGGAAGTAAAAGATAGCTTTATAAAATAAAAACTTTAAGATAAAGTAATTGAGGAAGATACAGGAATATGGAAAGTCCTCCCATGCTCCTGAGTTGTTAGGAATAATATTGTGAAAACGGCCATGCTATCAAAAGCAAATTTTAGACTCACAGAAATCCCCATCAAAACTCCAATTCAATTATCACAGAAATTGAAAAAATAATTTTGAATTTTAGTTGGAAGTACATGCGTGTGTGTGTGTGTGCGCGTGCGTGCGTGCACACACACACACACACACAGAGAGAGAGAGAGAGAGAGAGAGAGAGAGAGAGACAGACAGACAGACAGACAGAGAACACAATCTTGAATAATAAAGGAACTAGTAGAGGTGTCACTATCCCTGATTTTAAGTTTATAGCTACAGAGCTAAAGTAACAATATAGAGAAAAACAATAATGTAGCAGAAAAGTGGTCCTTTCATGATTCTTCTACTTTCCATTTCAGGGGCATGTGATATTCATAACAGCAATAATAACCACAATGATACAAAACACCTGATCAGTATTTACTTATGATGGATCCTATCTTGGGGCTTTTGCCAATATTAATGTGTTTGCTCTCACCATAACCTGTGAACTTGGTGACTAATCACCGTTTTATACATGAAGCAACTATACCATAGATTGCTTAAGTATCACATCCAAGATCATTCAGCTAAATATTTGATTTGAATGAATAAATTTAGCTGAAAAATCCAATATTGTGAGTATGTACCTAAAGAATAGTCTGTAGCTGGAGTTTTCTCCATTCCCACCCGGGCCCACAGCCACTCAGAACCAAAAAAACACACAGAGGCTGAAGTTGCTTGTTTGCACTTCCTGTTATATTAGGTAATATTATTTCCTTCTTGGGTCTCTAAGGGAGTTGAAGATTAGATAGTTATAGTTATAGTTAGTTAAAGATTAGATATTATAGTTATAGTTTTCTTTGTTAAGAATTTCAGAAAAGAAACTCACTAAAGAGGTGTAAAGTGTATAAATTTGAAAGACATTATAAGATAGTTCTCTGTTAGTAATATAAGTTAGGATAGAAAGTGATTCAGGTACATTTTGGACTTACCAAAATAGGATAATGGAATATTTTCTCTGAGTTTGTCAAATGCAAATGGACTAGACATTGTTGAGGTATTTATTGCTTGTATATATTGTATATAGTTATTGTACTTATTGTATATAGTTTTTCTTATATTAGTTATAACTTTTTTTCGTTTCATTAGAATAGAAAGGAGAAATGTTGTCATATTTTATTTGTATGTTAATAAATAAAGTTTGCCTGTAGATCAGAGGTCACATAGCAAGCCATAACAGAAGTCAGGTGGTGGTAGCACATGGCAGTTAGAGTCTCTGTGTGGTCAAGGACACAGCCAAGCGTGGTGATACATGACTTTAATCCCAGTACCAACCTTAGAGACCTAGAGGTCTGTATAGACAGGCAGTTAAGAGGAAGTGATGTGGTTGGGCTTAGAACCAATGAGAAGGCAGAACAGGAAGGCAATAAAAGCACAGGTTAGACAGGAAGAAGCTCTCTGGGGAAGCTACTGCGTGGTGGTAAGCTAAGGCTAGTTGTGGCTATTTGCTATTTCTCTGATCTCTTTAGCTGTTACCCCTGTATTTGGCTCTGTGTTTCTTATTTAAAAAGACTGTTTAGAAATTTGTCCACAATAGTCTTGTATTTATACTTCCACATTATCGATAGAGTCCCTAGAAATTGGTTTGGGTGGAATTAACAAGAATTTGCTCTTCACTCGGGCTTTATCCCCTCATAGAGCTTACTTCTGGTTTTTGTTTTATTTCTTTGCTTTAGATTTTAGGTTGGCTCTGAATACTTTGAATTGAGTTCCTACCAAGGGAGGGTATGAAATTTTCCTCATTTTATTCTTGATTCATGCTTAAGAGAGCCCAGGATTCAGAAGTCCCTTTTGAGCCTCCAGGGGTTGTAGAGAGATTGTTTACTTTTTTTCCTGGTTCTGTACTAAGGATTGACCCCAGGTCTCACACTGCTAGACAGACGCTTCACTGATAGCTGCGTGCCAAGTCCCAGAGATAACTTAAAGTGTCTATGTAAGCATGCACACCATGAAACCTGACTGTTGAGAGTTCTGATATCTAGTGTGTGAACTCTAGAAAGAGCAGTGATTTTCTTGGCTATTCATGATGTCTTTATGTATAACATAAATATTTTATAGACTAAAATATTTTTCCAACTTGGAATTGATTTGAGAAAAGTGATTAGCCATAGAACCCTGCCAGGGAGGCATAAGTAACTAATGTACACTCCAAAATACGTCTCTCCTTTGAGTTTGCCACTTTTATATCAGATATCTAGCTTAGCACTTTCAGAAAATCACTGTTAACACGTAAATGAAAATAGAATACCAGGAATGCAGTGGCACAATATGCCCTTGTGCGCACTAACACAATGCAGTCACTCGAAATAGCAGAGACCACTGCCCCAAGGAAATCCATACAACAGTGAGCAAAGTGAATGGAGAAGCCACATCACCAAGTTTATACAGAGCCCTGAGAAACAGGACACTGAGCAGCAGGAATGAGAGCAGTGGAGGTAACGTAGCTGCCGCAATAAAGGGCAAGAGTGCAGGGCATTGGAGGGGCTATCTTAAAAGAGACAGGACCTGAAAAAGGGAATAGGGGAGGCATAGTGAAGTGTAGATCGCTTCATTTGATCTGGAACATTCTTACTTTTCTAGCTGTCCTGATAGAAATGGCACCAACTTATATCTAGAAGCAGCATATCATGGCTGAAAGAACAGGACTTACAGGGTCAAACAAGGATTCAAATCTAGTTCTGTTAGTATGGACTTACTGAGTTATTCCTCCTATACAATTGTGTAGTATTTTCATATAGCCTACACATACTTTCTTGTATCATATCTATGTCATATGATATATAGTTCAATCTAAATAGTTGCCACCCTGCATTCTTTAGGAGATGATGACAAGGAATAAATCCACATGAGTTCAGTAAAGATACAGTTTTTCTCTGAATATTTTTAAATCACAGTTGATTCAAACTGAATGCAGAATTTGGATAAGTAAAGTTGACTGCATACAAGTTTCCTTTGAAAGAAAATGAAGGGAACTTTAGCATGTTAGGAATGCATTGATGTTCCTTTCATGTTTGGGTGGAATTTTAATATTTATTAAACAACTGAACTAGAAAAAAATAATGATTATGATGAGAGCAGCCACAATTCCAAAGAGAGCCAAATGTGTACTAAACATCATATATGCACACAGAGAGAGACAAGAGACAGAGACTCAGACAGAGGGGGGTAGGTGAGAGATGGAGAGAAGCAGAGACGTACACACACACACACACACAGATAGATAGATAGATAGAGAGAGAGAGAGAGAGAGAGAGAGAGAGAGAGAGAGAGAGATACACACGCCCCTCTAAGAGACAGAGAAATGCAGACACACACAAATGCACACACACCTCTGTGTGTGATGTTAACCTATTCCTCATATTAGTCCTAATAGGTGAGCATTTTCAACCCCAGTTCCCATAAAACAAAACAAATATAGAGTGGTTGAGTCATTTGCCCATGGTTACATAGATGATTGAGTTTCCTGACACAAAAACCTGTATTCTATCATAATGTCTGGAACTTGGGAACAGCCATAATTAATCATTGTTGCTGCAAATCTGTGCCTTTGTTTCTTTTTGCTAGCATTCTTCTTTGTGATGCCAGTGGAGGTTATTGAATTGTCCATGGTAACAAATACTTCCATTTCCCATTCCCTTAAAACCCTTGTCACTAACTTGCCCCCTGGAACTTTCTCCAAGTGAGCTCATCTGGAGGAACTCCATGTTCCCCTAGTGAGGACCAGAACTGTGCCTGCCCTTACAGCCCATTTCAAATGGGATGTCTTCTAGTGATACACTGTATAACTCTATGAAATATAGCTGAGTTTTCCTGTGTACCAGCCTGCCAGTGGTCAGGACAAATCTCTTACTCACCAGTCCCGCAGCCACTCTGACCCAAGTAAGCTCACAGAGGCTTATGTTATTTACAAACTGTATGGCCATTAGCTCAAGCTTATTACTGACTAGCTCTTACACTTAACTCATAATTCTTATTTATGTTTAGCTACATGGCTTGGTACTTTTTCCCAGTTCTGCCTTCACATCTTGCTTCTCATGGTGGCAGCTGGCAGTGTCTCCTGACTCAGCCATCCTGTTCCTAGAATTCTCCTCTCTCTTTGTCCTGCCTATACTTCCTGCCTGGCTACTGGCCAATCAGCACTTTTTTAACCAATCAGAGCAACACATTCACAGCATACAGATATCCACAGCAATGAAGCATGAAAGAATTGTGGGAATGAACAAAGCAAGTTCCTGTAGTAGAAACTGAAGAGTTTCCTAGGCAGAGAGATGCTTTCCAATAGAAATAATCTTAGCACTGGAAGTCAGTTCTATAGTTCTAGTAACATAACCACAGTAGCAGTCTAATGCACTTTCCAGCTGTGTGGCCTATGTGGGTTATTGTGGAGCCCAAGCACCATTTGAAGTATGTCTCTATAGGAAAATGCTTCCCAATAGACAAGGTAAAAGGATTAGAAATGAATCCAATATCCATCACAGAACCTCGTACACTGTGCACATTAAAAATGTATATTGATTGTTTGATCTCTAGTGGGATTGTCACTCATCACAAAGGCAAGTATAATACTGAGCTGTCTAGGGCTTTCACTTCAATCAAGCTCTAAATTAGAATTGTACGGCAAAGCGAAATGTGACCTTCGGAGCGTGAATTAAATGTCATTCCATTTTTTTGTTAGTATGATTGTACAAATAACTAAAGTAGGATAGTTATAATTTTTCCAGGTGGTTTATAACTTATAAGGCAAGTAGACATTGGAATGATCCCTCATTCTAGGAAAAACCACTGAGTGGTGCAGTATCCAAGCATTCTAGTTCTGATTGTTGGTATAGTCTTTCAGAGAGTGGTTTAGATGATCCAGCTGCTTGTCTGTCAGATGGATGAATGCTTTATCTAGGAAAATGACTCCTTGAGTATATGCTCTGAATTTCAAAAAAGAAATTATTTCCTCTTTCAGATGTAACTGTATGGAGCCACATAGTCCCAGCAATGATACCCTGAAGGAATGGAGGGAGTCCAATATTTCTGCCTCTGACATAATTTGGGGGAACCTAAGTGTGTCAGTAAGTAAAACATGGCACAAGAACTCACATCTTGAGTCATTTACTGTAAAGACTTTTATTGACATTTTTAATCAGTTATTGCAACTAAGGTAAGAATTTAGAAAATACAAATGTATACAAGTGATAGCTTTGTTTTAAAGCCCCTCCATGTCAGATATCCATCCATACTTGGGGTTTTCATTCCTCATAAAAATGTTTCTTCTCATAGACCTGAGTTGCTCTGAAAGTTTGCACAAACAGAACAGGACTAAAGTCAACTGAAAACATTAAATACTAGTCCTGGTGACCATCATGGCGGTGCACACTCTACCTTGCACATGAAGGACCTAGGATATTTTCCCTTACTCTACATGCTTCTCCCAGTGTTCAGAACAGGCTGAGGGGAGGGACTTATTACACAATTGATATAGTTAGTTGTGTGAATTATTTTCAAATTTTTTACTTAAGATTTTTTTTTTTTGGTTTTTTTGAGACAGGGTTTCTCTGTGTAGCTTTGTGCCTTTCCTGGGACTCACTTGGTAGTCCAGGCTGGCCTCGAACTCACAGAGATCCGCCTGGCTCTGCCTCCCGAGTGCTGGGATTAAAGGCGTGCGCCACCACCGCCCGGCTACTTAAGATTTTTTAATAAATATATTTTGATAGTGTTTCCCCCTTCCCACTTCCTCCCAGATCCTCCCTACCTCCCTACCCACCCAACATTTGAAAATAAAAGTTTTGAGCTCAACTAGAAGATTGTGAAAAATATTTTAGAGACAAAGAAAATTTAACATTTGGTGACTTATTTTAATTTTTAAAGTTCTCTACTATAGGTTACTGTTTTGGAAGAAATTTCATATTATTTTCATTAGTTGGTATCAGAGTTTTCAATAGATAATTTCTATCCTTGACCAGAAACATTCTAAATCTTGAGAATGAATATTACACAAAGAAAAAGCCCTATGATTCTTGTCAATGAAAATTAATTTATGTTATGCTGTTTTTTCCTCAGCATAACCATACTTATTTTCTAACATATATATTAACAAATCATTATATTAATGACTATTATAACTAGATTTGTGAAAATAGTGACGTAACATTTAATTTACATATTATATTTGTGGCATATCATATATCATTTGATTTTATCATACTGTATCTCATGATTACTAATTTATACCTTGCTAACTCAGAAAGGGCAAAGAATCAAAATCAAAGAGTTAAATATTTGATAAATACTGAATGATTATGTTGAACTATTGTTGTAGAATATTACTTTAACTATGTAAACATTTGTTACATATGTTTATGATACATTTGTTTAATTATCTAAAGATGTGTTGCTGTTTTACCTTGCCTACCTAAGTCTTGTGATTGGTCTAATAAAAAGCTGAACCGTGAATAGCTAGGCAGTAGAGGGATAGGTGGGGCTGGTGGGCAGAGAGAATAAGTAGGAGGAGGAATCTAGGCTAGAGAGAAGAGAACAGGAAAGAGAAGTATATGAGGGAGAAAGAGAGACAACAGACACAGAATAGGACATACAGAACGAAAGAAAGGTAAAAAGCCCTGAGACAAAACTTAGATGAAGAGAAACAAGTTGAGTTACAAGAGCTAGCAAGACAAGCATAAGCTAAGGCCGAGCATTCATAACTAGTAGTAAGTCTCTACGTCATATTTTGGAAGCTGGTTGGTAGCTCAGGAGAAAGCCTGATACAGACTACTTCCATCCCATGTATTTACTATTTAATTCAACTTTATGGCAAGCTAGTATACTTAGATTTCTGTCTCTATGCACATATATAAGTCTAGTCAGCAATATCTCAAAGTCAACCATTCTAAAGAATATTTAGGCATAGTTTAATCATATATGCATGTAATAACAATTAATGGAGAAGAGGCCATGAATTTTAAGAGAGCAAAGAGGGGTATATGGGAAGATTTGAAGGGAGAAAAAAGGAGGGAGTGTAATTATATTATAATCTCAAATTTTAAAACGAAAAGAAAAAGTATTTGCAAGTGATTATCAGTTGATTGAAAATTGCTTCAATGCTTTTTAGCATATATATATGTGTGTGTGTGTGTGTGTGTACAGTGTGTGTGTGTGTGTGTGTGTGTGTGTGTGTACGCGCACACACACACGGGGAAATACACTCATGATTTCCAATTCTTATTTCATAAAACTTATTTTTGCCAAGTAATTAGTAGAAATCTGTTTGTTATCAAATATCTTTTGAGTACCCATTGTAAGTTAAACCATCTTAGACTAAATTTTGTTTGCCTTTCTGAATTTCAGGACTCATTTCTCTCCCTGTTTCTCTGTTTCTATCCCTCCCCTTCCCTTTGTGTGTGTGTGTGTGTGTGTGTGTGTGTGTGTGTGTGTGACACACAGCATAAAACTGAAAACAAATGTTGAATTTTGCAGGTCACAAAATTTACTTTTTGAAATTAGAGACCCTATCCCCTGGAAAACAAGAAAAACTAATATTTTACAATCTGCCTGAGTTGGAATAACTAGGCTTGGATTATGGTTTGTTGTACATAAGACAGTTGAATGATCTAGTATCTGTCTTATTAGGAGTAGAGGATATGACCCAGCTGCATCCAGGGAATGCTTAAAAGCCTTTCACACCTGCAGGAAAGATTGCAGGTGCTCACGATTCAGTATGCAATATGTAGGACTCTCACCTCCTCTGCTCAGACACCCTGCTACACATTACATTGCGCAGTAATTGTACCAAGCTTTCTGAACAGGCACACAAAAAAGATTGAAGAATTCAAGGACTCAGTTTTTTTTTTCTTATTCTGTTTTAGAGAAGGAAAAATTAAAGCTATAAATAATGCCTGGAGGCTTATTCTGTAGTTTTTCAATAGCTGTTTTTCTGTGCTCTGAATCAGCTTAACATGAATAATTGAAATTTAGCTAACAAGAAAGATACTGCCGGGTTTGTTAGGTGATTATAAATTATACTGATAGTATTTCTCCAGAATCTTTGGATGGGGCATCTAGGTCAAGTAGAGTTTACTGGTTGATTGGTTGTTTCAGATGACAGTGTAGCTACTTGTTTGTTGTAAAATCTTTCAGAGGACTTGATTTTATGTTACAGAGGACTGGGAGGCTTGAGGTTTGACTCAGTGAAAAGACTGTGTCTCTACATTTTCTTCCTGTGATTGCGCAATTCAATTCAGAATACCTAGATTACTAAAGAATTCACTGGCTTCTTTAAGCTGTTATTTTTTATTTATTTTGGAACAGAGTAATATAATTTTTAGAATAAAAAAGTTTTCCAAGATGACAGAAATATTTTTTTCCTTTCAAAATATTTAATGCTTATATAAAATGTTGTTTTGTCTTGAAGTTCTATTTGACTTTGCTGCCACCTAATGGCTAAGGTAGTAATTTAAAATATTTTTTCTTTCTCTTTTTAAAAAGAAGAAAGCATATATATACACACGTATATATGCACACATATATATTATATCTCGGAATAATAGACATGAACTTTGCCTTGCTCATGTAGTAATTTTTTTCTTCATTTTTTTTCTTTGAATTCAATAGTTGCCATATCTGATTCAAGGTCCATTTCTTTAATTATATATCATCATTTTCCTGTGCCCTTCTTGTCTTCCTTGGTAGTTTTAAATAAGGTTTCCTAAATAATTATTGTTTTTAATATGCTGTAGGAATGGTGCATGTGCCCAGCTCTACCACACAGCATTGATGGGGCTGAAGTACATTGCTCAACCTCTCCATGCCTTGGCTTTCTCAGATAGCAAATATAAATGAGAACATCTATCTGTGCTGTTGGTGTGAAATATGGTGAAAATGTTATGTTTAAGTACTTTGTCATCATGTATCTGATGTTAGTATAAACTATACATTATCAAACTTACCACACGTGAGTACATCTGTTATCTTGAACTTAATAGATGTTAGATTTAATACCTATCCAAGTAGAATTTTGAAAGCAAGTATCATATCTGCTAAGCCTTTGTGGGCGCCATCAGCAGACAGTCTTGGTATCTCACCTGCAGCTGATCAGGTGTTAGCTTTCTGGAAGAAAAGCACTGGGCTTTCTTTACCAGCTCTGTTTCCCTTCCCGTGCAGGAGTGCAGATCACTGCATGGTGAGTATGTTGGGCGCGCCTGTGGCCATGGCCATCCCTATGTGCCAGATGTTCTCTTTTGGTCGGTGATCCTGTTCTTCTCCACAGTCACCATGTCAGCCACCCTGAAGCAGTTCAAGACGAGCCGGTATTTCCCAACCAAGGTACTTGGGCTCTAATACTCCTGACCCAAATATAAACCACAGTGCAGTTGTTATGAGATCCTACGTGCTTGAGGACAAAAAAGAGTTACTGAGGAATGAAGGGAACCATGAAGAGGTTTTGCCATGAGGGAACTGGCAAGTTAGAGGTTGGCTGTGGGAAGGGGGAGCACTTCTGTGACAACGTGGGTACCTGAGGAGGCACAGGCCCTTCAGGTTTCACTTCTAACTGAAAGTGCCAGCACTTCCCTCCCCACTTACAGTTTGGAAAGTCTAAGCACCTGTCATCTTACTGATTGTCACATTCTTTCCCAGTGGGCAAAGGGGCCTATTCCAGCCTGACAGTTACCTCAGAGGAACAACTGTTACACTCTCTAAGTCAATGATTCTCAACCTTCCTAACAGCGGTCCTTATGTTCTGGTGATCTAAACCATAAATTTATTTTCATTGCTACTTCATAATTGTAATTGTTCTACTGTTATGAATCATAATGGAAATACCTGTATTTTCCAATGGCCTTAGGCAAACCCTGTGAAAGGGTTGTTTACGTGCAAAGGGGGTCCCGACCCACTGAACCACTGCTCTGAATGGAGAAGCCCTGCAATGCTCACTAGAACATTATTTTTCTCTTGTTTTAAAAGCATCAGTCCTTTCCCCTAACCTACTGTGCATGTATCTGCATATTTGGGAAGTAGACAGAGAGTCAATGAGTTCAACATTTAACTGCAGTGTATCATCTCTAATGTCTGATTCCACCATGAAAAGGGACAGAGGGTGACACAGAGAAAACCAAGCAAACAGACGTTTTCGGGTTGAGATACACGTCTCAAAAGCATTCCACTTTGGCAAATGTGCCAAAAAGAGTCCCTTCCACAGAGAGCTGCCTTTTCTGTCACCTTCCCCTTTGCTAAGATAACAGACTCATTTCCTCCACCCCAGCTTAACCTGATTAATACGGTATATGGGAACCTCAATCCTAAGTATTTTGTGTATATGTTGCAAAAGCATACTAATAGAAAACAAATACTATTGACCATTGCTTAAGGATAATTACTCAAGCATGTCCTTGTAGGACTTGGGGGATGATTCAGTCAGTGCAGTGCTTGCCTTGTAAGTATGAGAACCTGAATCCAGAGCCCCAGAACCCATGTTAAGAAAAAAAAAAAAGCTTGGTGTGTCAGTGCACACCTGTAACCCCAGAGACAGTGAGACTGGAAGGAGAGAGAGGTGGGCCTGCATGCACCTGTGCCTTTAGCTGGCCTGCTTGGTGAAGTTCCATGTGAGTGAGGAACTGAGGGCCAGTATCTATGGAGGTTCTCTTCTGACCTGCACACGTGTGCCATGTACTGTGCACCCTACACAATGGCTTTCTACAATGAGAAATTGTTTGAAAACTGGTTTATATAGAATTCGTTTTAAATAAAAGAAATTTTAAAACTTGCCTACACTGTTTTTGTATATTACCAATTGTCATGCCTTAAGTAAAGTAATGAAATCATGCTTCTTTAATAAAAAGTTGATTTTATTTAATATTCCTTTAGATTCATAATATTAAAATGTTTTTTCTTTGATGTGTATATTTATTGTTTTTTTTTATTTTGCAATACAATTCAGTTCTACATATTAGCCATGGATTCCCTTGTTCTCCCGCTTATGAAAGAGGCCTAAAATTCATCAGATTCAGCCCATATGACCTTAATCTGTGTTCTAAATTTTCACATACTTGGGTTTGAAACAAATACTTTAAAAAAGTGTTGAAAAGAAAATGACCACCGTTATTTCAGTTCAATGAATCTTTATTCTGAAATGTGTGGATGAGGAACATAGATATGTATTCAGAGTCTAGCATAGCTAGTGATAATACTTTATAATGTGCATACAATGTAACATCACAGTTTTATGTCACAGCATTTATAAAGTATGATTTGAGACTGCTTCTGGGTATTCTTATTATTTATAGCTCCCTCAAGTAACAGCATTTTCATTATTTTTAGGTTCGATCCATAGTGAGTGATTTTGCAGTTTTTCTTACAATTCTGTGTATGGTTTTAATTGACTATGCCATTGGGATTCCATCGCCAAAACTACAAGTACCAAGTGTTTTCAAGGTGAACATAGTTAGCACTTAACATCTATCTACTTTTCTATCTCTCTGTATCTAAATCTTCATGTTGATGATGTCTGTGACCCCAGTACATGAGATTTTCTTGAGAGCATGAACAATATGCCTTAATAGAATAAGAAATAAACAATACACAGCATGAATAAAGTTGTGGTCTAGTGTTAAAAAAGAATCATAGAAATGAAGCCTGAAGACTGCTTAAACATTTTCCTGTTGGCCATTACAGTTGGAATATGTACATACATTATAACATGCCCAATTCCAAGGAATCCATCTAAGGAACATGCATTATTATGAG
Source organism: Peromyscus eremicus (assembly GCF_949786415.1). Classification (NCBI taxonomy): domain Eukaryota; kingdom Metazoa; phylum Chordata; class Mammalia; order Rodentia; family Cricetidae; genus Peromyscus; species Peromyscus eremicus. The sequence goes on from NC_081419.1 coordinate 40,819,078, forward strand.
GCAACACTGTAGAGTGAATGGGGTTTGTAAAGCAGATAAAATAGGCTTCGCATGAGAATGCCAACCGTATTCTAAAGGCAGGACATGCCCTTGAAGCCAGGAACTTGCTGTCTCAGCCTGTTTTCTCATCTGTCAAACAGAACTAGGGCTTAATCATAGGATTTTTGCTGTCATAATGAATTCCTCTGGGACTCAGTTCCAGCATTAGCCATGTTTTGAACCTTTTGCTGAGCTTCTGATGTGGCTGAGTTTCTGTTTTGTTTTGTTTTTTAAATTTTCATACAGTAGCCTGTATACATACCTAAAATAAGTTACTATATTATATCAAAACATTGTTTATGTGTCTGCTTGTGATTCTAAACTAAAAGAAAGTTCTGTCTTATTTATCTATTATCTTGTTTCTAGCATAGTATTCAATGTGCAGTTTTAAATGTAGACAACAGTAAATTTGCCATCAGTAAATGGTAAGTGTTGGTAGTATTTAATACAGGCATTGATAGAGAATACATTTTTTAATTAGCCTGCTGGAGTTCAAATTTGACCTCAATTAATTACTAGCCCTGGAATCTTAGACAATTTACTATAGCATTTTATGTCTAATTTCATCTTTACAGTGTTGAGGGGGAAAATGAGTTCAAAGATAACACACTTAGGATGGTGTCCTTAATGGTGTAATGCTCCGTGAGTTCATTGTTATTGAATGCTCAGTCAAACATTTTATAATTAAGAATTCCCTGTTTATATCTATATGACTTAGTTTGATTAGGTATTTATCAACCTAGGTGCTAATATGTATGCTTAATTTTTTTCTCAGCCTACGAGAGATGACCGTGGCTGGTTTGTTACACCTTTAGGTCCAAACCCATGGTGGACAATTATAGCTGCTATTATCCCAGCTTTGCTTTGTACAATTCTGATTTTCATGGACCAACAGATTACAGCTGTCATAATCAACAGAAAAGAGCATAAGCTTAAGGTGTGTTTTAACATCCATTATAATATAAATAATTCTTATGTAGCTGATAGGAATTGATGGTCATAGATTTTGCTGGAATTGAGTTCACTTGTCCAGTGTAAAATACTGTTTTCAGGTTCATAGTTTTTATTGTTTTCCAGGACACTTTGTCTTACAGTAGTATGGAAATTTGCTTGTAACATTTGACTAACCTCCAGAGTCTGAAACCTTACCTTCAGGGGAAACATCAGTTCTAACTTTAGCATGCTTAACACTGATTTAATGAAATGTTCAATTCTGGTGAAGTTTTTACTTAACAACCTGCCTGGGTTTGGAATTCCTCTTCCCTTTATTTGACACCAAGTATGTTCATTATTATAAGGGACCATGTCTTTGGGTGTGTTTCACTGAATTATATCATTTAAAAATATTATTTGTTTGCAATGCCTGAAACAGAGGGAAGCCTTGGCCATAGATACTATAGATCATAATTGACATCTTTGAGCATTATTTCAGATTTCTAATAACTTTTTAAAACAAATAGATTTTATTTAATGTATTCTAGCCTGCTGTTTTATAACTGTAATTAAAGATTTTCTTTGTCATTCAACTTGTATGCAATATAAGTATTATTATTTATATAAATGTTAAATCAATAAAATATTGAATGGTTAAAAATAATGAGAATCAATAAAGGAAGATGGGGCAGAAGATGGTAAGAGCCAGAGGAACAGGAAGTCTGCTGTGAGATAAGGAATCTATACCTATGAAACCTCAACAAGGATAACACCAGTAGACATGTTGACATGAAAGGAGGAAGTCCCATTACTAGACAAAGAATGACAGGCAACTAATGGTTTCTGAGAGAGGGAGAATTAGTTTTTCCCAGGGATGAGCCCCCGCACTGATTATCCAGTACCAAATGATCAGTGCTGAAGTCATGCACACAAGCAACACTAAATAGAATCAGCAGGTTATATTTACATATTTATGCATTTGAATGTGTGTATGTCTGAGTACTCTGCACTCACTTTGGATATAGTTATTTTCAAAGCAGGTTCTCTCCAGTCTAGTCATAATTTAACAACAATAAAAACTTACTTTTTGCATATAGCCTTTTCCTCCTATAAGTTCCACTATAATATAATCTATTATTGTTGGTTTTCCTCTTGGCAACAACAAAATATTAATTCTTAGAACACTGCTTACTAAGAATAAAAGTTTATACCATGCTTATTCAAACTGCCTGTTGCTACACTGAAATTTTTTCAAAGTTTCCTGGCTTTGGTTTGAGCTTCATGTTCATGAAAAGATGTCTCCTGGATATATCCCCAAATCACAAGCTAACTACACTTCCAGATTTTACTAATTTGTGTAATTGAAAGTTCATTGTTGCTCTGGTTACAACATTGTCTGGAATTGTTCTGTGAATCATGTTCTTTCATTTCTGTGTCAAGCACTTTGTGGTCCTCACAAAATGTATCTGAATGCACATCATCTCCTCAGGTCACCTCACAATTCATGCCATTTTCTGTCTCTTCTCAATGTATTATAGATCTTTTTGACTTTTCCTCACCTCATTGCCAGAACCACTCATTTTCTTTTACATGATATTTTTCATGGCAACAAGAAAATATTTTTACAATAGTCTTTGGTAGTATATACACAATAAAGTGTTGAGCTCCAGAGACAAAAATCGCATTCATTGGTTAAGTAATCTACTATACCTGAGAATTAGGGAGCATAAAATTCGCAACACTCGAATTCACCCCCACTGGTCTTTGTGTCACGCAAACATGAAAGCAGCCACAAATATCAAAATATGACCAGGAAAATTATTATATATTATATAGATGCACAATTAAATCCATACTCTAACATTTTTTTCCTTTTAGAGTTGGGGGTAGGGCATAGTTTAACTGAATCCTTTTTAAAGGCATTAAACAAACAAAAGCTTGGTTTGTTTAGAGCATGCTCTGTAAAAGTGGAAATAAAGAGAGACATTATTTTGTAGAAAAGAAAGTTTCTGTTAAGATACAGCTCCGGGATTTTCTACATGTTTCTGTAGACAGTTCAGGCTTCTTTTGACATCATTTTTAATAAACAGCAATACAATCCCAGATCACTAGAGTAAATGAATGCATTTGCAACATTCATTTGGCACCACATTCCCTTGATGATTATGGCATTTGATATGTTCTTTTTTGCCCTCTTTGTCAGCCTGGTTCTTCATGTCAATCTATAGTCTTTTATGTGGTTAACTTGACAGATGCAGGAAGTTGCTGCCAAGCTCTGAGACGATTTTTTTCAGCGGTGGCATCTGGGTATCAGATGGTCCTCTCGGCTGGCCTCTTGTCTTGATGCATGTTGGTTCTAGTGGGGTCTGGTGTAGCATCACCTGTTGCTATGCTCCCTTTCCCTCCCATATGTCCGTGTCCCATGATTCAAGGATGAATGTGAGAATAAAAGCTGCAGTTCTGTCTTTATTTTTGAAAAAAAAAAAAAAAACTACAGAAATATGTTACAAGGTGCAGAGTTCTCTCTCTGACAAAGGGATACTTCCTTTTGGCTGGCATGCCTAATCAGCTAATAATTTGTTTGCAACGAACAAGTTTTTAAAAACATTTTAAAAGAAAGGCAAGAAGGATGCTGATTAATGAGAGGAAATGTCAGAACTGCTTTAGTTCCATTAAGTCAAATTATTCTTATTGTACAACATAATTAAGGAAAATCATGTATTCATTTTAAAAACAAAATTACTCTCTCTGAAATAATTATCTGGCCCACTTCCAGAAATCCAAAATTCCACTGTTCCTCTTTATATTAAATTTTTTAAAAAACTAATAAGAGCTACAGGAAGTCATTGTTATGAGGAAGGCTTTCTTCATATTAGTAAATTTAGTGGATGTGGACACTTAGGAAGTTAAGAATCTGCTAAAATAATAAAAATAAAATTTAAAAACCTTCAACTCTCAAGAGCTCTATCATCATGTCTCTTTTGATGTTCATCTGTGGCCCCAAGCACTTCTCATAACCCCATCACTTTTGGTAACATCACAACTTTAAAATAGTTCCAGTGACACAATTGCACTGAATCCCTCAGACGCAGGAATTTGGGCAGATTCTAATTCATATCCTAATTTTCAGTCCCTAGGACAAAACACACCTGTAACTGCTTCAGGCATTGCTTTCCAAGGACTTGAGTTTTATGCAATGGAACTATAGCTTACAAAATGTTTTGCCAAAGGTTTTTTCTTATGCATTTTGGTTATGTTGACACCAGGATGGTTTCCCATTTTCTGGATATCCCCTGGTATTTTATCAGGCCAAATGTAACTACTCTATCTGTTCTACAATTACAATTATTACATTAAATTTTAAGATGTGTTTCAAGAATACATGTTTCCTTATAAAAGTCATTCCACTCAGGAGGCAGAGGTAAGAGGATTGCCTATGAGTTCCAGGCCAGGCTTCTCTATATAATGAATTGAAGGACACTTAATCTATATAATAAGACACTCTATCAAAAAATTCAATCTATAACTTCTATTGATTGTTTCTTATGTGTTAATAATTATGCTAAGAATCTATGGGAAATACCGAGAAGTGATTTGATGTTATCTGTCCTTAAATAACTTGGTTTTATTACTGTAGAACCTTAAATGCACTTAGTGTTTATGATGCAGTGCACATCACTCTCAATGATTACTAGAATTAAATAATTCAATTACTACAACTTAGCGAAATGCCCATTATTATCGTTATCAACTTCTCTCAGATAGGAAAAGGCCTGAGATTTGTTTTTTGTTGTTGTTGTGTTTAATTTTATTTTTTAATTGAAAATAGTTTCTTCTCTCATACAATACATCAGACCACAGTTTCCCCTACCTCCACTCCTCCCAGCCCCCTCCCATCTCTCCTCTACTCTAGATCCACACACACCTCCTTCATTTCCTCCTCAGAAAAGAGTAGGCCTTCAAGAGACAACAGCCAAACAGGACAAAACAAGATACATTATGACAAGGCGAGAGCTCTTATATCGAAGCTGAACAAGACAACCCAATAGGAGAAGAAGAGTCCCAAGAGCAGGCAAACGAGTCAGAGACACACCTGCTCCCACTCTCAGGAATCTCACAAAAACCCAAGCTAACAGCCACAACACACATGCAGAGAAGAACCTGGTGTGGACCCAGGCAGGCTCTGTGCTTGCCATCATTTCTTCCCAGCAGTGCGTTTCCAGAACTCTATTACATGGGTTTTCATGAAGTAGTACTGAAAAAAATAAAAATAAGAACTAGAACACATCAATCAAGAGTTTTGCTACCTCTGGGGTTTTTACACTTTCTATAGCTACACGGCACCGTGGGAGAGGCTAGCAGCGCTCTCTCGGGTGTCTTTTGAGTTCTCCCGAGATCTCACCCAATCAGCCTATCAAGAGGAATTTCAGAGGAGGCAAAAAACACTGTTGTTTGAAGGGATGGCTGGATTCTTTGGCTGTTGAGAAGGGAACAAAATGAGAATAAGGTCATAATGTACTGAGATAAAAGTGAGAATAAATAAGGGAGATTAGGCTCTATGATATTTTTCTTTCCAATAAAACATCACTCAGTAAAATGGGATAGGGCTGCTGGAATCAGTATTTAGGATCTTAGTTCCAGGGCATCTGCTTGGGAGGGACTCTCAGTATTGTCGGGAAATGGTTTCTATTCACGACCAAGCCGTCAGTAACTGTGTTGCTAACACAGTTTCCTTCTCTTTCTTTTGTTTCTTTAACAGAAAGGTTGTGGCTATCACCTGGATCTGCTAATGGTAGCCATCATGCTTGGGGTGTGCTCCATTATGGGCCTGCCATGGTTTGTGGCCGCCACAGTCCTCTCTATCACTCATGTCAACAGCCTGAAGCTGGAATCAGAATGCTCTGCTCCAGGAGAACAACCCAAGTTTCTCGGCATCAGAGAACAGAGAGTGACTGGGCTCATGATTTTTATTCTTATGGGCTCATCAGTTTTTATGACAAGCATTCTGAAGGTAATGAAATTATCCCTTATGGAAGAATAAATATGTTTAAGATATCATTTTAATATAGACATAAATTTGTAAATATTGCATGGCATGAGATAAAAAGTGATAAATTTTAAAAAATTTTTAATAATTCTCCTTCAAGGGTGAATGAAATGTTGCCCTGTGTTTTAGAATCCTTAAGTACTTGAAAGTATAATTTTGTTATACTTCATGACAATAACAATTTTGATTTGTAATTTTCAAGCAATGGGAAAAGGTCACACTTTCTAAGTGGCTAGTGACTGAATTCACTGTAGTCTGGCCCAGGTTAAAGGTTCTATTATTTTGTTAGTCTGTAGATTGAATTTTATTTACTATAAGTCAGTGACGCAGACCTGACAATGACTATGCCATGGTCACACAGACAGCTTTTTATTTTGAAGGCCCCACACAAATGCTGCATGTAAATCATCATCACATATAAGAAATTTTCACATTTTAAATTATCAAATTAATTTTGAATAGCAGTAGAGAGGGATTGTTTTGTGATACAAATCTGGCAGATATTCTTGCAGCATGTTAGCTACATTATGCATTATCATTCATTTTGATTGCTTAAATATCAGATATTAATTGGAATATTGAATTTATCTGTATCTTCTTGTTTTTAATCGTTGAAAAATTGTATTTCTGTTATATAAGTAATAAGATACTAGATAAAATGAGCTAACCGAATAAAAGAAATTTGAGCAATCCACATGTTAACAAATATCTGCCATAATTAAGGACCACACTGTAAAAGTAAACTTCATTCTTTACCTTTAATCCAAATATTTTAAAATAGAATGTAAACTGTCTTTAAAGGGCTAATATTCAATATTTGTTGTGGCACAATAATAGCTTATAGTGCTATCTCTTTGGAATCATGTGGTTTTTAGGATAAGTTTAACGCTTATAGCTGCACTATTATTATCATCTCTTTAGAGATTGAGAAACTAAGGTTTGGGCAGGTTATGTAACTGCTTAATGTTATACAGATTAAAAAATGCTGAGGTAGAGTCTGAAACTAATTGGAAGCAATTCTGTACTATACTTGTTTCCAGAATGTTTTTAATTTCCCCTTTTCCCCCAACTGTGGTAAGTACAAAACTGAATGACCACATGTTGGAAAATAATGCCTCCTATTGTCTGATTGTTCTTTTACAGTTTATCCCCATGCCAGTGTTGTATGGAGTGTTTCTTTATATGGGGGCTTCATCTCTCAAGGGAATTCAGGTAAATTACTTTACTCTTACAGGCATGTCTGTTGTAACCTAAAGTACAGATGTTGAGGCACGTGACAGCAACCATCATCTGAGCAGAGCTTTCTGACCATATGTCAATCTTATGAAAGTGGCCAGAACTGTAGATGCTAAAGAAGATTCTCTGCTAAGCGGGCACTCTCTCATTTATAGCCAGGCCTAAAGATGGATAACCTTAAATGTCTATGTACGTATGTGTATGTGTTTGAAGGAGAATATATATATATACGGAGGCCAGAGGACAGCCCTGTCTAGGTTAGAGTGACTGGCCAGTGGACCCAGGGATGTCTCCAATCCTATTTCCCCAACACTGGCATTACAATCAAGCACCACCATGACTGTCTTTATTAGGTGAGCTCTGAGGATCTAACTTTAGTCTTCGTGCCTGGATGGCAGGCACTTTGCTAGCTGCACTGCTGTTTACCATAAATATATTAACACTGAAAAAAGTTGAGTTTTCATCACCCTTTTAGAAAACGAATTAAGTTCATTTCAAGATATATATAAATGCACTCTTTAATAATAATCAAGCCATGTTTATGGACTCCATCCACAACAATAGAAAAAATACCTTATGCAAACGCTATATTTTGACTCATGGCTTCAAGGGATTTCAGGCCATCATAGCAGGGAAGCCCTGGGAGAGTAGTTCTGTCTACAGTAGTGGGAACATGTGGTAATGGTCAGTCACAAGGCATCAAGCCAGGAAGCAGACCGTGTGGGACTTGAACTATTGGCTGGTTATAACCTTCAGAGGCCTGGCCCCCAGGGACAGACTTTTGCTAGCCCACACTACTTGATAAAGGTTCCATAGCCTCCCAAAGCAGTGCCACCACTGGAGATCAAGTGTTCAGAACATGAGCCTGTGGGGAACACTTAAGACTCAGACCATATCTGAGCAGGACACAAAGACATAGGTAATGGGACCATGGCAGGACAGAAGGAAGAGAGTCATGCAGGGTGGAGGGAAGAGGGCCATGCAGGATGGAGGGAAGAGGACCATGCAGGATGGAGGGATGAGGGCCATGCAGGATGGAGGGAAGAGGGCCATACAGGATGGAGGGAAGAGGGCCATACAGGATGGAGGGAAGAGGGCCATGCAGGATGGAGGGAGGAGGGCCATGCAGGATGGAGGGAGAAGCGCCACGCAGATGGAGGGAAGAGGACCATGCAGGATGGAGGGATGAGGGGCATACAGGATGGAGGGAAGAGGGCCATGGAGGATGGAGTAGACATTGGAGTTTTGATGCTGTGAGGTAAGAATACAGGAAACCATGAAGAACTGCAGGAAATGGAAAGCCATTCTTTCCTTGGGATCACAGAGGGATCGTAGTCCTGCCAAAATCTTGATTTCTGACTTTTGACCTCCACAACTGGACATTTTTATTCCATTAAACCAAAATGCTGTAGTAATTTGTTCCACGAGCTTCAGAAATGAATGCAGATTTCTACTTAAATGTAGCTGTGAATTGTCATTGTCTATGGCGATACTCTTCAGCCAGAGCACTTCATTTTCCTCATAAGAGCCTACACTGATACTTGTTTATTGTATAGATTTTTTAAAAACTAAAAATAATATGAAGTGCAGCTTTGCTATGGTGTGGCTACTCTAACTGCTGATGAAAACTTATGGAGGAATTAGATCCTGGTTGAGACATAAGAAGCACGAGGTCTCATCCCTGAGGAAACTGGCCTTCTGTCTTTGAGAGAGGCAGTGTCCAGACCTCGAAACAGTGTGGGCTGCCAGAACCGGGGCAAAGCTTCAACGTGAGGCCATTGTAAGACACTGAAATCCACAAATGTAGAGGTCTATACCTCAAGGAAGGGAGGGCATGATCGGGAACTGTTGTGTTTTAAAATTTTACTCAAAGATTTAATTTGCTCATTTAACGTATCATGTATGAAATACATTTTAATAGAATTACTGTAGTGTTTTCATTTGTTTTTGATTTTTGATTTTTTTTTTTTGCCTTTGGCAAAAGTTTCAATGAGTAGTGATTTTGTCTGTAAGTGGAAGGCATTTATTATTAGGCCTCGGGCTCATATAAATAGAGCAGCAGGAATTTGAAAAACAAAGTGAAATAATTGTGGGTAGATCCCGGCAGATTTTCTTCTAATTCCATCCAAATGGTTTTTTTTCTTTTTTAACCACGTGGCTTAGAATTAAACAAAATGTCAAGTCTTAGAATTACTTGAGATGTGATCCTTTCAAATGAGATTGAAGAGAACATCAAAGTCCTCAAGTCAAATTTAGTGAGTTTTAAATCACGTTAATGAAATAGAAAGCCTAGGCACACTTTGACAGGTCTCACACTGGGAAACAGAATTGGTGGAAATTTAAGTGAACAGTTAAAATTCCTATTGGGAATTGAAGCTGACTGGATGGGGAAATATTACACGTTGCTATTGGGACATGATGAAAGCCAAATGCAAAACTTCGAATATATTTATCACGATCGTTATTCCTGGAGTAGTGCTCGGCAAGCACATTAGCTGTCTGTGGTGGATATCTAAGGAGCATGCTACTTTGTTACCAAGCAATTGGAGGACTCTGTGTCACCTGGCTTTTTGGCACTATTAAGGAACTTACTATGTAGGCTTCTCGCTGTGAAATATGGCAGAAAAAACAGATCACAATGTTCTCATGAATGCTGTTTCTGTATTCAAATATATAACCACATCTATATTCATTCCAACATTGCAGGGATCCAAAGGGAAGCAAATGTGCCACTTAAACAATAACAATTGAAGCGCCCACTCACTGAAGCACACTTATGCAACAACATAGCTCCCTAAATGGATAATGATGGGTGGGGAAAATTCTATAGGAACAGACATTCAGTTGTAAGCTAAAGGATTTTATTCTCTATTCTTCCATCATATACAAAATTGTATCTGCTTAATGACTCTTAACTTTAAGATACAGTTATGTAGTAGAAAAGACACACACACACACACACACACACACACACACACACACACACACACACAAGGTGAGCCAAGAATGAGGTTAGCAGTCAGCTCTATCATGGGTTTCAGCAAATAACTTTGGAAGATTGTGAATAAGTATTAGTGGATAGAGTAATGTGCATTTGAGTATAGTTTACATAATTGAAGAACAGTTGTGCCACACAGAAGACAGAGCATACCCAAAGGAAGATAGATTTGTATTGAGTTTGATGTTCTCTCACACCTATCCCATCTCAAATTGGGTTTTGAGAAAACAGGATGCCCTAACCCTAACTCTATAGACACTTGTTTATCTGCACAGTAAAGCTTGAAATATCTGATGATAAGTAGCTGATCATTTTCTTGTGGTAGCTGAGAAATATTTATCAGTTTTCTTTTGAAAACACATAAGTTATATTATAAAAATGTATGCATTAGAATAGTGACTGATGGTGATAAAAACCATTGTTTTCTAAATAACCCCCTCTCACTGAAGGAATGATAAATAACAAAATTTGGCCTAACAGTGAAACAAGTGGCTCACGCAAAATACAACTAATATGCAGTAAAATTAATTATTCAATAAAATGTGTTGAAGTAAGAGTCTATGAAAAATGTAGCTTATAAAATAAATTTTAAGTTATTTTATCTACCATTATGACCAAGTTGAAATAGAGATAATCCACTGATTACATTGGATCCATCTATTAAATTGACCCAAATAAGATAGTTTGCATTTCTGTATGAATCTGCATTGATACACGTGTATGCACAGGTATATCATATACCTGTGTGTATGCACAGGTACACGTGTACATGTGTGCGTGTCTGTGGAGGCCCTAAGTCAACACTGGGTTTCTTCCTCAGTCACATGCTGCTTGTTTTCTGAGACAAGGTCTCTCAGTGAACCTGGAGCTCACAGCTTTGCCAGCATGGCTGGCTAAGGAGCTCCAGGGATCCGTCTGTCTCAGGCCCCACCAGACCCGGGATTACAGATAGGCTAAACTGTGTCCATCTTTTATGTGCGTGCTAGACATCTGAAATCAGATCATCAGGCTTGCACTAAAGGCTCTGTGCTGACTAAACTATCTCCCCAGCCCTCAAGTATAAAATATAATAAAACCCTTTGCTAACAAAAACATATGTAGGCCAAATCTTTATGTAAGATGTGTGTGTGTTTCTAAAGACAACATCAAAACTTTGTTGGAGATCAAAATGGCAAAGCCAAAACAGCAGGGTTCAGTAAGGAGGAATCCAAGGCACTCTTCACAGCAGCTGAGTTTGTGTGGTACTTGGAGGAAGCTGAGGCAGAGAGCTAGATCTGGTAGTACTTAGCATGTGAAAGCCAAAGCCATGAGGGTGGATGGCACACTCCAGGAGAGAAAAAAAGCACACCAATCATGGGAGGCCTAGAAGACCAATATCTGGGGACAAAAGGGAGAGATTATGATATGATAAGCTGAAAGAATGTGATTTTGTCTGTCATAGTGCTAGTTCTCAAGGTAGCAAAATGTTGCATTTACTATATGCAAACGCTATTAAATGACATCCTGTTACAATATTATAGGAAATATAGTATACTATTCAATAAATAGAAGTCCAAACTGTATGTCAGTTCCAATGTCCTGCAGTTTCTACGGCTGTGTCATTTGAACCTAATATTTTGGAACATACTAAATATTTAATTGTCCTATGGTTATTGTTGTCTTGCTCTTAAATGCAATATAGTCTGTTTAATCTTTTAGTTATTTGATAGAATAAAGCTCTTCTGGATGCCAGCCAAACATCAACCAGATTTTATATATCTAAGGCATGTACCACTCCGGAAAGTCCATCTCTTCACAATCATTCAGATGAGTTGTCTTGGCCTTTTGTGGATAATCAAAGTTTCAAGAGCTGCTATTGTCTTTCCTATGATGGTAAGAAACTTCCCTCAACCTTTTCTCTTTCACTGGTTTTTAGGAAACTCATGAACTAAAACTGCAACAGTAGAGTAGCTTTGAATCACTTTGAACAGTTACTGGAAAATATAGTGTAAACTTGGGCACTAAAATGAGTTTGAAAAGTATTTTGCATTTCACTAATTTAATATCAGTTTTTTTTCTTGGTCACTCATAATGTAATGGTTAATGGAAAGCAGGATGGAAAATGTAAATTTTTAAAAATAGCATTGAGATATACTAACAAATATGAAAAATTAGGGGAATTTTTTAAGATAAAATTTAATTGAATGTTTCAGACAAATTTTAAATGCATTTAAAAGTATAGTGAATTTGAATGACTATACATAATTTAAAAATTATTAGCATATGTAAGAATCTTCTAATGTTCACTTATCCTAGTTCAAGCTTTTAATTATACATTTAGGGAAGCATAGTTAAATGTATTTCATAGTTTACTATTTTTCTTTAAGATTACTTCAACATTGAATAAAATCTTAGATGCCACCCTGGAGATTTCATAAGAAAAGGAAATAAAGAGAAAGACAAGGCTGTGTTTTATACACATGTGTTTTCAATTTTTAGTTTAATATCAGTCCTAATACAAACTCATCTGTATTTCTTCTTCCTTTCATTTTTGTTTGCTTGTTTACATTTTAAACTATTTTATTATTTTCTTCAGGTGTTAGCCCTGGTATTTGTGAGAAAGTTGATGGACTTCTTGTTTACAAAACGGGAACTCAGCTGGCTTGATGATTTAATGCCTGAGAGTAAGAAAAAGAAACTTGAAGATGCAGAAAAAGAAGTAAGTCAGAATAAAACTTGATATTTTGTTTGAGAGAAGAACAATACCAGGCAGCTCTTTAATTAAATTAAACTAAACTAAATTATTATGTTTTTCATTCAATGGTGATTACTAAATACAACAGGCAGAAAGATTTGGAAGTGCAATGCTTAAAAATATAGCTGGGGCAGAGAGAGGGGCAGAGACCTTACATGAGGAAGTCAACCCTGTGTGAACCATACATATATCTGCATTTAGTTACTCTCCAAATTATCAGGTGTATTTTTCTGATTTCTCGATCATGGATGGAAAACTTGCCGATGCATAACTGTTTCTGAGATACAATCATGTAGTGATTGCTTCTGATGGAATGTTTGAGAAGGAAATAATGTGGTACATCACTGTTGGTAATTTTTCTTTCATAGCAGGTTTTTTTAATCAGCAGATTTGAATCAAATTATTATTCATAAAACAGAGAAAATATTTAAGAAGAAAAACATGACCTGATTTGCTTCCAAAGTGATCGAAGCTTTAAAAACGTATTTGAGAAAACTTTGGGTTTTAGTTATCTTCCCAGACCACTAATTTGTCCTGTTCTGTTTCATAAGAGAAAACAAGTTAGAAGTTTTAGGAGGTATGTAAAGTTCATATGTCAGCCTGGATCTTTTTTGAAGGTCATACTATTTTTAAAGCACATAGAAATTGTAAGGAATATAAATGGAAATAATGACCCATGCAACATTTTTAGCAGAGTAACTGAGCCCAAAGATTATAGAACACAAAAACAAAATTTCTCTGTAGAAATGAAATAGAAAGGAAACGTTTTAGGAGCATTGTCCATTCTTTCCAGTTTTGTGTTTCACAGGTGTTTACTAAAAGCTTTCAGTTTCTTTTCTATAGAATATTTTTGGGGGACCATAGATATTTTTCTTCTTTCCTGTAGGTAACTTTATTTGTAAACATGAAAAGAGTTTTAGTTTTGCTCAGGCATTTAGATAGGCCAGATTGGACCACAAATCTTGGTGAATTTTTGGCTGAGAACTTTCTACCAGCACAGCTATATAACATGTGGTTGGTGGTTCCTTCATCCATGGAATCCACACTTAGAGACATCACGATGGTGTATCTTATTTCTGTGTGAATTCAGTTTCCCAAAATGTTGTAGAAGGCATATATAGAACCATATTTCTAGTAATGTTAATGCAACATTAAAATACTGTGAAACTATCACTGGTTCTTTACTTTTCGGTTTACTATATTCATCTAAGTAGCAGAGATCTTTTAAAAATAATAATTTAACAGTCCTTACATGATGTACTAAAACTTACCCCACCTGAAAAAATTTCCAAGGTTTAAAGTTTGAAGGGAAGTAATTTTGAAGACAAAATTTATTGCCTATGAGTTTCCCCCATCTTCCCAATGATTATACTACTAAGCTCATTCATCTAGTAACACACACATTATGTTTTCTTTGTTGTATTGTTTTTATTTCCTGTCAAACATCTTTACTGTTTCTGGTGAACTAAGGTAGGAGCACTCTTTTCTATAGAGTATCATCCCTTTCACACAGTATTCTTTTGAGGCCATTCTCAGAATGAAACAGTCTTAGAATTTCATTTCTCTTAGTATTTGAAAAGCTCCTAAGGAAAATACTGGGTAATCTACTCTGCTATCATTGTTATTCTTCTCTACTGTTATAGAAAGATAATGGCAGCTTCTTCTGTTTGTTCATGACATTGCAGAAAGCAAGTTGACAGTCATAAATTTATTAGGACTAGCCGTTGGAACTTTGTATACCTTACTATGCTCTGATGGTGTTTACTATCTTGTGAAATTGAAAGTAAAGATTTTAGGAGTAATTAAATATCACTAAATTTTCTAGAACTTATACTTTCAGCAAGTATACAAAAGTAGAATAAGACCTACTTGGAGAATTTTATAGTTGAATCCTTCAGTTCCAAATATGGGAGGGGGCTGGGGGACCTTGCAATATATTTACTAGGGGGGGTTTAGAAATCCTTAAAGTTTCACATAGTTATGATGATGATACTTTCATATGATCCCACCTGCATGGAATTAAATAAGAAACCCAGTATTTCATTCAAGAAATAACTTATACTCAAACATTAAAAAGCAGTTCTAAGTAGTGCAAAGAAGGCATGACACCAGAGGAGTGGAGAGATAGAGGAAAGGACATGTGAAGATGCTTATGTTCTATTTAGACTCAGCATTGGAGAAGAAGAATTGGTAAGGAGTGGAGGAGGACGTGCGGAGGTTGACACTGAAGCTTAAATCCAAGGTTCATTTTCTCCTTGAGGGCCCAGATTTGGGTATTTTCATTTTTGTGAGCCTATGAATTCCCCTGAAAGATATGGTTGTACTGTAGTGTCTTGTATCAGTGCCCAGTGCCACAAGAGATTGTACATTAGAGTGGATAATGGATAGGTTCTTCAGAAATGTTCCAATTAATTGAGGAACTCTAATTGTGATCTGGCAAGATGATAAACGGCAGAAATGTCTCAGCTCCCTGAGACTTGAATTTAAAGTGAGCTCACCTCTGGTCCTTTGGATGATAGTTAGAAGCTTGAACCTTTATCCTCCAGGGTTTTCCTATCAGTAGCCCATTTCTGGTCTTATGGCACTGAGAAAACATTCATTTGACCTGAAAATTCAATAATGAGTTAAGCAGAATAAATAGCTACACAGGCCAGTCCAAGGTCGCAGAGCTTCTGTTCCAAATTCTCATGTACTTCATGCATATGCATATGCATATGCTTCAGTTTTTAGAAAGAAAGGATTATAATCAGGGTAGAAATGAATATTGGAACCCTGACATTTTGCACATTGCTCTGTGTAAAGGGAAGACTGCAGAATCAATTCTGGATGTCCAAATGTGCTCAGAGTACCAACATGCCTGCCTTCCTACTTAAATATTCCCCAGGACATCGTACGCATGACAAAAGGACTACTGCTCAATGCAGAAAGTTCCAGCAGAGTATGCTTGCTCTCAGGTGGAAAGCATGGGTGCCAGTGTTAGGGAGAGGTGGAGATGCAGTTCTGTGGAAGTATTCCCATCTATAGCTTCTTCATTACTGAGGGACCTCTCTAACACATACCCTATAGAAGAAAACAAAAGAAGGCAAGTGGGGCCTTGTGATCACGAAAAATTCCAAGAAAGTACAACCTAAAAATAAGCACAATTAAACAAATTAAAGCAAATGCTTAACTTCTCAGAAAGGTAAGAATTGGCTGTGGATTTGGGAAGCCTGTCCTAATTACTAACATAGATAAATGTTTTTTTATAATTCAACTGTGGGGTGGGACAAGTATGTTCTATCTCCTGAAGCAGCACTTTCCCAAAACGTGGTTCCAGGGTCTCTGCTGCACCAGCCAGTACCTTTCAATATTTTAAGAATGCAAATTCATAGGCCTGTTTCAAAAAATGCTGCATATTAGAACCAGAATCTATTTTCCTAAGACCTCCAGGTGATTTTAACATCTGAGATAAGCCTTTTATTAGACTCACAAAATCTCAATCTGTATAATACAGTAGAGTTCTTAATACAAGATTACCATGTCAGAATTTTTGCACTTAGAATAATTTAGGCAATTGCTTAAAGGTGCTGAGTCAGGACCAGTGAGATGGCTCAGCAGTAAAGGTGCTAACCATCAAGCCTTCCAACCAGATTGATTCCTGGAACCCACATATAGAAGGAGAAAACAAACTCCTGTAAGTTGTCTTCTAACTGCCACATGTGCTCTCTCTCTCTCTCTCTCTCTCTCTCTCTCTCTCTCTCTCTCACACACACACACACACACAAAATTTAAAAAGTTGCTGTGTCATAGGTTCTGATGCCTCCGTGGACTTACCTGACCCCATTAAGCATTGTTTTGTGTTATCAACTCTTTAATCTGTTGGAAATTGAAAATAATACTTTTTAAAAATATAATATTTATTATTTTCAAATTTATACATATACAATATCTGAAGGCGATTGTATTAGTTGAGAGAAGGAAATGGTAGGAGCTTCTTAAGTTCTGTATGCCTCACTTGCTTCTTCAATTAAGTGAAGTGTTGAACGTGACTCCTGAATCTCCTTCCACTCCTTAGTAAACATAAATTGCAAAATCATTAAGTATTTGCAATAATAACTTAAGTATCTTTGTGAACACTGACTCTCTGCTATTGTTTGAACTCTGAGATTTTTAAGGGCTCCCACATGCTTACAGACTTTGCCCTCAAATGAATATATAATTTAAGTCACCTATTTTACTGAAGGTAAAAGACAGAGCACATGTCAGGTACTATAATATAGCAATTATAATTTTTCTGCTACTAGAGACTAAGTATGTAATATCATTCAGTTTATAAAAAAATCAAACACTAGAATCTTACAGATTATCTTTCCCATTTCAATTCACCAAGGGCCTTTGGCTTTTGTGAACCTAGCTGCTCACTGTCATGGAAAGACCTTATTTAGTTCTATCTTTTATGCTTGTCTGTCGTCATTTCTTCCTGCCTGAAGTTTCTTCTCTTCACTGTCTATTCCTGTATTCTTTGTGGTCATCTTTTTATTTCCTTTGATAATTGAGTTTATATCTTTCTTTTTATTTTTGTATCTCAGTACCTTACAACTACCTGCCATCTAGATCATGTAAATATACACTCATTAAGTGAATTGATTAGCAGTATCCCTATTCTTCTTCTTTGATATGTGCCTAAAACATAATGCATCTTCACTCAATAGCACACATTGCATACTATGAAATAGATTCCTTTTCTATGCGTCATCTCTCTGCTCCTTCTTAGATATGGAATTACTGGTTTCCCCCTTATTTTGTATCTGAAAACTGCTTTGATAACCATCTTAATTAAAAGATTGTCTTTAAATCATAACATAAGGAATTCTAAAGTCTTACTGGCAAAACCCTTCCTTTAGCTATTCCTTTAATACGTTGCTGTTGGGTTCCATGATGCTACTCAGCACATCATTGATGGATCTTGTGTAAATGAGGCGCTGAATGGACACCATGTTAAGCACTTCTGCAGTAGTTATCTGGTCAGTGTCATTCAGCTCTCTTCTCTGTCTCCTTGAATGAGGAGATAACTCAGGCTGTGAAGATCGGGGTAACTGTGCTGAAGGCTGCACTATGGGAAGTCTCCATTTTCGCCCCACCCCCACCCCAGCAGTGCTGCTTAGGATGCAGCTGTCCCTCATCACCACTCCCAAGCCCACCCAGCTCCCTTCTGGCACTGAAGACAGCAGCAGCGGCTGCTCCGCCACTCTTCACTTCAGATAAGCATGGCTTGGAAATGCTATCTTTAGAGGTGATGAGTTTTTGTTTAGATAGGACGATGACTAGTATAAAGCCCACACACACTAACGAGCCTTGGAGCGCAAAATAATTATTGAAAGCAATTTGAGAGAAAAGTGGAAAATCATCAGGAAAAAAAATTGTTCCCAAAGCCCAGTCTTTGCTGCCAATGGGTCTGCTTTTTTTACTGCCAGGTGACGCAGGCACTGATCATACTCTTATTCTCTTCAGCCTCTTTTTCATTTTAGCCTTTAGTAAATCTTTCTGGTTTGGCCAGAAGGGATGCTATGTGTCATCTTCTAGTGAACAACAAAGGGCAGATTTATACTTTGTTTACATCTTGGTTTGTCTTATATATCCTTTGGGATCACTGAAGGTCTCTTTATGTCCCTTCATGTACAGCAATATAAAACATATAAATATATAAAAAGTAACATTTTTCTACCAGAATGGATAGATATGTTCTGACTCTGACTCTATGGTGTGCATATGTTAATGTACTGTGCCATGTCCCATATATCTTGACAAACTAAGTTACAAGGAAGACCTCATTCTAGGCTGCAGATTAGTTCTCCTTCTGCTTAAATAAGGTCTTTTAATTAATAGTCTTCTTATTGTAAATTGAGTTTACATTCTTTCTCAGAAGCTCATGTATTTGAATGTGTAGTCCCCAGATGATGACACTGTTTTAGAAGATTGTGGAACATGTAGGGAGTGAAGCCTCTAGAGCAAATTGATTACTGGAGGTGGACCTTGAGGTTTTAGAGCCAAGCCCCACTTGCTGCTCCTCTCTGCTTCCTGACAACTAATGCAGGGTAACCAGCTGCCTCATACTCCTGCTACCATCCCTTCCCTGTCATAGTGGACTGCATCCCTTGTTGATGGTCAGAATAACCCTTTCCCTGAAACTGATTCTTATCTGGTTCACAATATGGGAAAATTAACTAATACAGAAATTGTTGTGGAGAAATAAGGATGTTGCTGTGACAAGCTTGACCATATGGCTCTTGGCCTTTGGAACAGGTTTGTGGGAGGAATGTGGAAGAGGTTAGAAGAGGACTAGAAAGAAGATCTAATCCTGTAAGCAAGGCTTTACTCGTTATCCTCATGGGAATTCAGAAGACTAGAATGCTGAGAGAAATGTGGAAGTAGAGGACCAACTCCTAAGGTTTCAGAGGGGAACAAGGATTCGATTGGGAGCTGGGCTAGAGACAATTTATTTCATATTCTGCCAAAGAAGTTGGTTTCATTCAGCCTGCCTATTATATCCCGAGAACTTCAAAGCACCTAAATTTGAAAGTAACAGACTAAATTGTTTGGCAGAAAATTGCCCAGGTATTCATGCTGTGCTATGGTTATCACTTACCGCTCTTATGCAGGTCTTCAGCAGAGAACAACAAGTGGATCAGAAAAGGTATAAAAATGTCCAGTTGTGCTTAAAGTTGTATGCAAGGCTGTGGATGATGAGGCAAGTATAGTTATTAGAGATTAGTACCATTAAAGAAAAATCTTCTGCTCTGTACAGAGACAAGAGAAAAGGTGACCTGAAGGTGAGACTCTAACCACCGTAGTCTCCATCTTGTGAAAATGGAAATTCATTTTTAAAACTAAAGTCTAAACTGAGAATACTGCTGAAGGCATTGTCTCCCCCAAAACAACATCAATGTGTTTTTCTAAGGTCGGAATACAAAAGCTGATGCAGTTGTCTTCAAAGAGGGCAAGGCTTCATCTTGAGCTGGCTTAGGGCTTGGCAGCACTGTGTGGTACTGATTGTATAGGTGTGGAAGATGCAGGAATAAGAGAGTCAACAAAACTTGTGCCAAGGTTTCTGAAGGCCACTGAGGCCAGAAAATGTATCCCAGGGTTGGAAAATCCTGCAATTAGGCACCTGAGAAGGTAATTATGAGGCTGTGAAGTTGAAGATTGGGTTACAAAGAAAACCTCATGTGGGAGATGACAGAACCACAGGATTTCTCCACAGCAAAGCCTGCAGGAGGGAGCAAGCTGGCACATAAGAGAGGCTATGTGTGCTACTGGTAATAAAGCAGGAGAGATGGGACTATGTAAGCCCTTTGGACCACTGATGATTCCATCAAGAGTTCCAGATGCTGGACACAAAGCTCTAAGATTTGGTGTTTGCACTCCTGGGGTTTGGTCTTGCTTTTATATAATCTTTCCTTTCTGTATCCCTGCTCTTCCATTTAGAAATGAGGATAGTTACACTGAACCATTGTATGTTGAAGGCATTTAACTTGCTTTTTGATTGTACAGGGGTTCACCTTAACTAGGTATTTCCTTGTCTCAAAGATGACCATGAACCTATGGGAGAATGGAGCAGAATGGTCTAGTTAAATTGTAAAATGTCCTCTGTAGACTGGTGTGGTGGAACACTTAGTTTCTAGCTTGTGGCACTTTTTAGAGTGTTGGGGAACCTCAATGAGGTGGAGCTTCACTGGAGGAAATTGGCCACTAGAGACCTTCATGTTTTATGTTTATAGCTGGGCCTTACTTCTTGTCTGCTGTCTGCTTCCTGAGTACTTATACCAGGTGCCTCATGTACCTGACACCTTCCCTTCCCTAACTGTTAAACCGGAAGCCTAAAGAACCCCTCTTAAGTTGATTCTTATCATGCACTTGGTCACAGAAGTGGGCAAAGAAGCTCATGGACTACTCGCCTTTCAGTCCCAATAGCAGTGCCAATGATAAGAGCATAAATGGGCTTTGAAAGAAACAAATTCCCTACAAAACAGCGCAAGAAAGTGAACAGAATTATTTCCATGGATACGAGAAGATATATAATTAGTCCCACGGAATATAATACACAATGAAGTATCTGAGGGGAACATATAAGCAAAGTTAGTAGCCGAGCTCATGTAGTCCCCTCGTCATTATTCCACAGCATAGACTGAGCCTGGACCTTCTGGAGGCATCAGGGGTAAAGTCTCCTCAGAGGGGCCTGCCTTGATCAGCAGGTTGGGAGAGTTCTGCAAGAGTGAGCTGAGACCTGACTTCATGTGGCATTACCAAGTTGTAAGTTAGCTAGCTGAAGAAGCATCCGAGAACACTTTGACACTTAAAATAATAATAAATATGGTGTTGGACATTTTAACTGTGGGAATAATGGCAGTAGCCAAGGCCACATCTCTTTAGCAACTAGTTTGGGTCCGTTGAACTAAACTGAGCTTAAGCAGCTGGTTTACATTCATCTTAGTTAAACTAACCTTAGCTATGCTAAGCTAAGGAAAGGGGGTAAAAGATGACCTCCATTACCGTTCCTAGTTTTCTCTCAGCATTTCCCAGTTGGGTGGGGTCACTGGGCTCCTTCTGTCTGAGCATCTTAGAAATCTATTTCAGGAGTCAGAGCCAACAATTCTAACATCTTAAAATGATCCTAAGTAATTAATTGAACTAGGCTAAGGCCAGCTGACCTGCTTGAAAATGAATGCCTTAAATAAGGGTGTATATGCACACACATGCAGATTATATACATATGATATAAACATATATAATACAGGCAAAAATTTAATGATACCATCATTGAAAACTATAGAACATTTCTATAAGATAGCCATAAGCTTATCATTTCAAAATTATATAGATTAAAAAATCTTATAAATGAAGGAAATGTATACATGAATGCATTGTTTTCACCCTTTAATGAAGGGTGGAATATTGCTGTTGAAAGAAGAAATCTGAAGCATGAAACAAAAACAATATACATCCAAGTGGAGTGTAATTTGCTTATCCCTTCATCATGGCAAGTCATAAACCTCTCTCTTTCTTGGAGGGTTATATATACATGTTTTATGGATATGTGTGTATGTTCATACAGGTATGCCTGATCAATATCAAGTGTCTCTCTGTTACTTTCTACTGTAATTTTTGAGAGCATGGGCTATCTTGGAACATGGAGCTCACCTGTTGGCTAGGCTAGCTGGAAAAAAAAAAAAAAACTCCAGGGACTTGCGACTTGCTTGTCTCCACCCCTCAGTACTGGGGTTCCTTGGTGTTGCCTGGCTGGTACATGGTTTGTGGGAATCTAAGCTCAGATCCTTATGCATGTCTAACAGGTACTTTGCCAACTGAACCCTCTCCTCTGGCCCTAAACCCATGTTTTAAGACGTGTAAGAAGGTGTCTTCTGTCTTTTTCTGAGTCTCTAGAGCAGTTCTCAAAATGTGCTCTCAGACCAGTCTGACCAACATCACCTGGAATGTGTTAGGAATGTAAATTAGTGTGCCCTCTCTATTCCAGACCTACAGAATCAGAACCTCTAGAGGTAGAACCCACATACTTTTAGCATTGCCTACAGGTGACTCAAATAGAGTTCGAGGATCAGTGCTCTGAACATTTCCTCCTAGTAGAGCATTTGGGGGAATGTAAATTCAATGTATAAAAACCAAACTCTCATAACATTACCCATACTTTTGTTCTTGTAAAATTTAGGTTATTTCTTAATGTGCTTGGAAATTAACCATGTTTCACGTTGAGTGACATGAAGGAGATTGCTGTTAGCATTGAAATTACTTCGTGTTATGAGATTTTCATTAATTACTTGTGTTCTTAGTAGCTGAGGCTTTATGAAAGGACCTGTGCTAGCATTAATAAATGCAAACAAAGTGGAAGGTCCTGAGGTTAATGAGATAATAAAACATTAATCTGTGTTTCTTCTTTAATGTAAAACGGAGACCCATCAGGTTCACTTTATGTACGGTACATTTGTCTTTCCAGGAAGAACAAAGTATGCTAGCCATGGAAGATGAGGGCACAGTACAACTCCCACTGGAGGGACACTACAGGTAAACGTGTGTTTAAAACACATCAGCGAGCATCATAGGATGTGCTGGTTGTACTCTTCATACCGTGTGAAAGTTAGCAAAGCTGTGTTAAAACATAAAAAAAAGAAAGGTTACAGTAAGTTCTGCCAGCTCTCACTGTGTAGCAAAATAACCTAAAATGAAGTGGGCAGGGAGTTGTCTCCTTTTCATGTTTTATAAGGTATATAAAAGATCACTTTCATATTCTCAGAAATTACCCCCTGAAGACACATGGTTAGACACCATTCACTTCTAACATAAATGAGGTCAGTATGTATAAGATGATCTTGGGAAAATATTTTTATTCTAAGAATTTGCTCCTAACAAAAGTCATTTCCAAAAAGATACTCTAATTTTTGAGTTAAAGAAGTCAGCCATGTCTGTCATTTAAGAAAATATTCATATAGTTCTGCAAAACACACTGACCTTTTTACACACAAAGACAGCAAAATGAAGTTTTGTTAGTTAAAATGAAAATTTTTACAAACCTTTGTCCCCCACCCACCTTCACTATTCATCCCTCCTTCCCTCTTTTTTTTCCTGTTTCCTTCCTCTCTCTCCTCCACTCTCTAGCTCCTTTCCTCTTTCAAAAAGTTTGGTTTGACTAATTTCTTCATAAAGTCTGTTTTAAGTACTCTTTGATACCCAAGTTGTATGGTCTCAAAGTTTTCATGCTGTACCAGTAAATCAATAAACATGAAATTTTTTTAGGGGGAGAGATTTGCCAAGGTATTTAAAAGACAAAGTCATGAAGAATCTATTGGATCTCAGAGTCTTACTCTAACAATGTATTCTCCCCAAAAGTTTAGGTGTAATGACTTGTCATTTAAAGGTGGACACAACTAGTGAAAGTCTTTCAGCTCTTTTTTTCCCTCATTTAAAATACTCTTGATTGAGGTGGATCAGTATATTCTCAAGTGAATTCTACGGAAACTAACTTTATGACATGCCACTCCAAAAGGGTTTTGTAGTTAACTAAGTTCAAAAAATAGTCCAAAACTGCATGCTAGCTTGTAAATTCATAAAGGAACTTTGAATATGGAATAATAAAAACAGTACTGCCCCTTTAAAGCTTAATTTTGCTTGGTTCAAAATTTTCTAAAGCTCTTGGTTCATAAGACTGTCTAATAATATCACAATATACTTGTTTTTCATGTGATTTTTTTTTTTTTTTGGAAATTAGTTGATCTCCTATTCTGAATTTCTAGAAAGTTCCATTTTCAAGAAGGCTAGAAGAGGAATTAAAGAGATTTTCAGATTGGGCAAGGCTGAGTCCTGGTGCTTCATTTACCCCAATTGTTGGGTTTGTTGTCCTCTTGTAAACAGCTACCAGTATAGCTGACTTGAGGCCAGCTTAGGAGTTTGGTTAATGTGATTTCTTTTTCACAGTGAAAAATGCTACCTATATGTACAAAAATAGTGCTTTTTTTTTCATTATGAAAGTTTTCGCTTGGTCTGTAATGGCTTTATACTGCCATTTGACTATGTTTCTAACTCTTGAGAGGTTTTGAAGCATTGTGAATGTTTTCTATAATTGCTTTACATTGAAAATATAAAAACAGAACAAATCTAAACAAACCAGCCAACGACCATCATAGAACCTAATCCTGTAGGCTCCCCAGTTGTATGGGAAATACCCTGTCAAAGACACAGGCTGAATTCATTTTCAAACACATAATTACTGAATAAGTGCCATGTGTCCAGCTTTGGCTGACTTTTGGGGGACACAGCTGTTAACCAGTGACCTAGAATACTGTTGTCATTGTATTCAAGTAGAACAGAGAACCAGCATAGAGCATAAAAGTATGAACAGCTAATACAGTGTTGTAGATGGCAAGAAGAAGGATAGAAAGAAAGTGGATACAAAGACATGGGCAGCTAAGGGGGTGGAACAGCAACTTAAGATGGTGGCAGCATGGGCCTCCTGAGCAGTCGAAATTTAGAATTGGAGGTGAACATCTGAGATCGGAGATGAATTAAGAAAACTGTAGCCCAAATTTATATCTACATAGCTAGAATATTTTCTTCAGATTTTTCAGATACTTTTTAATGACTGAGGGAATTGCTTTACGCTTCTCAATTTTAATTATTAAAATATGCTATTATAATAAACAAAGTGAAATATTATTCAACCTTAAAAGGAGAGAAATTTGGGCATATGTGAGGACATCTTGAACTCTGAGGACATTTTTCAAATGAAATAAGGCAGCGACACAAAACACAGACCTTGTACGATCCATCTTACGTGAGACACTTAAAATAGTCCAAGCAACAGAGGTAGGACATGCAGTAGTGCTTACCGGGGGCTGGGAAGAGGAGGAAGCAGAGAGTTATTGTTTAATGAAGACAAAATTTCAGTTTTAGAAGATGGAAAGAATTCTGGAGACAGATGTAGCAGTGGGCTATACATTGTAAATGACTTTAATAACTTTTAATTGTACATCTTAAACACGTTTAAGATGAGAACTTTTTTTTTTTTTTTTTTTTTTTTTTGGTTTTTCGAGACAGGGTTTCTCTGTGCAGCTTTGCGCCTCTCCTGAAAACTCACTTGGTAGCCCAGGCTGGCCTCGAACTCACAGAGATCCGCCTGCCTCTGCCTCCTGAGTGCTGGGATTAAAGGCGTGCGCCACCACCGCCCGGCAAGATGAGAACTTTATGTTGTATGTACTTTACTTGAAAAGTTTAGGTAAAATATTTCACATGGTTATAAATTTTCATATATTCATCTTCTCTAGCTGAATGCCTCATTATTTGTTTATTGTGTGTTATTTCATTTTGGGTAAACTCCTGTCCAGAGATGACCCATCTGTGATCAATATTTCTGATGAAATGTCAAAGACTGCCATGTGGGGGAACCTTCTGATTACTGCTGACAACTCAAAAGATAAGGAGTCACGCTTTCCTTCCAAAAGGTTTGAATTTTGAAATAATAAGGTTATAGTAATGCTAATGATTTTATGGTATAAACTCACCAGGAAAGGATACTATTGGTTTTAATCAAATTTAGACTTTAGATATTTCAAAAACTTTTTCTAAAGGGAGAATGGCAATTTTTACAAACATTGTATTTCTCAATCTCTTCCTTTCAAATTAAAACTCACTCCAAAACTACCACAGTGGGGGGGAAATGGAGCTGTTATTGACCCCAGTGCATGACAATGTTGAACATTCATTTTGACCCACTCTTTCTTTGTGTGGTTTCATTGTATTTGCTCATCACACACTCCCCAGGACCACTATGGGTGCTGGGCCGCACTCCTCACTCTCTGTTTCCTTTCGTGACAGTGATTTGGCACGTGTAATGGTCATTCTACATTTACTTGGTTTCTAGTTCCCGGTTTTCAAGTCCTTGACAAACTTCTCTAACCTTATCCTGAACATCCATCCATTCTCATCTGTCTGTAGACACGTGAGCAGTCCTGTAGCTGTGTTGGTGATTTCAAGTGCATGCTGAGAGAAAAATGTGTCTTTAAATAGTAAGGGAATCCTGGTATTTCCTGCTGAATTTTCCAGGACTGATGAATGAGTATGGATCTTAGCATGAAGCCATGTTAGATGCTGATCAGAAACAAAAAAACAACAACAACCCCGTGTTATGTTAGTTTTATTTCTCATAAGAATGTGGTTGATGTTTGGAAATGGTGTAATAATGATTTAATTTATTTTTATAACCTTACATTAACTTTTTCTACTTAATTTTTATATTACATTTTTTTTTGTCATAAGCTCCCCTTCCTAATCACTCTAGAAGCTGATTCCCTAAAGGTAAGACCTTTTCCCTCAAACCTATTCCCTAGTTGCATTTCCTTATGTTAAGTGGTGTCTTCTGGAAACCTGGTCAGCCTATGTCATCTGTGTGAGTTTTGGGGAGGCAAAAGGCCCGGAGAGTCTTGGACTCCAATCCAATGTAAGACTTATTTTTATGGTGTTTTATATCTACTCAGTTCTTTAAGGGGCTCTGAAGCATGAGGAAACGTTTTTCCCTTAAAGTATACAAATGCATCACATAAAAAGCAGCAAAGCTTACAGAACCATTCTTAGCAAGAAATAGCATCAAATTTCTAGATTGGGTAAAGAAAATTTGTCCCTTTAATTTTGCAAATTACAAATATTGCTGTGATGCACCCAAACTTGCAAGCTTTATGAGACACAATTGGAGCCATGGCTGGAGAGAAAGACTACATTCATCTTGAGGGGAAACCTCTTGCTGCTAGTTTTTGTCACCCCAAAATGGCATGCTGCTTCAATGTCATCTCTGTAGCAAGCAGAGTAAACAAGACAGGGACTGTCGTCACCCCAGAAGCTGGGGCAATCTTTCCTCCCTCTCCCCTACTTTTCCTCTATTATTGCTTGACTAAATTCCTCTGATTGCCTGACTCTAAATTTCTCTAAAACTTATACCAAAAGAGGTTGCTATAAGTTTCTTTATAGACTACTTCTACCAGTTTCGAATGGTGTCTTTGAACAGGGATTCAAAACCAGCATGTATCCCCTTGCTTGGGTTAAGCAGCAGTAATGTTCATTCTAAACATGATTTAGATTTCTTTCTTCAAAATTCTTGTCCTAGCCCCTCCGAATCATCCTTGCAGTAATTTTATGTCTTTGTCAGAACTCCTGAAAGAAAATCAGGGTAGTAAGGAGGGAAACTTGAGCCCAAGGGCTCTGTCTGTGACTCTGTCACAGGAAAATTTAGCATTTTTCCAATTTATTTTAAAATATGAAATCCAGGTTGATGGGCTCAAAGTAAAATGCCAATCCTGGGAACTGGGCAGAGAATTTGAGAAAATCAGACTTATAGATGCTTTTCATTCTGAATTACATGGGTCCAGAGTCCAGACTCTTCCTGTTTTCTCTTTGTGTTGAGCAAAGGTTTTATAATGTGATACTTTCTGTGATTCTTAAAGGAAATAGTAAAGTCAAATGCTGCCCTTTACCAGAAAACCTAGTTATTTTAAAATTATGCTCATAACTCATTTCAGGAGCAGATTGATTCTGGATAACAGTGTAACATCCTTGAAAGGTATCTAGTTCTAAGTAGACCATCATTCATATACTGGTATAATCATGTGTTTCTTGTTTTTTTTTTTAAACATATATCCACACTGATCTTCAATCATTAAGGAATAAAAGTTCAATCTAGTTTTCTCTCTCCCTTACCCCCCCCCCCGTGTGTGTGTGTGTGTGTGTGTGTGTGTGTGTGTGTGTGTGTGTGTGTGTTTGAGATAGTGTCACTCTATAGCACAGGCTTGCCTTGAACCAGTTATGCTCCTAAACATGTCGCTATGCCTAGCACTTTTCTTCACCATTTGATGTGATAATATATTATGTCTGTGAGTTGGTAGTCAGTGTCTTTCATCTTCACAACGGTGGAAACTCTGGGGAAAAAAAGGAAGTGGTTTCTAGAAACCCTAAAACCACCAATATTAGTAGCGGCAGTACCCTTCCAAAGCTACTGCTTTTCCTTAGCATCTGTTGAAAACAGTGAACTATAACAAAGGAATGCTGCCCATTTTCTGGATAACAGACAACTCACTTGTCAAAACAAAAAGAGAAGTCTCTTGTGACCCAAGCAGGTTCTATACAGACTTTGATCCACCGCTCTCTCACAGTTCATTCCCATTTTGTTTCTTTGTATAGTATGTCTCGAGAAGCTTAGTTGCCTGTGCAGTGATGTTTAGGACAGTAATATCTTATCAGTTGTTTTGTTCATATTTTGTTTTTGGAAATACCATATATAGTTTGACTGGAAGTAGAAGCTAGGCACTGATTGCAATTCCTGCTCATCTTGAGGACGTCTGCTTTGGCCCTGGTTGAACAGTGCTATACAAACAAATGACAAGCTCCTCTAGCATCTGCTTTTTTTTTTTTTTTAAGGGACTTGACTTTATCTTTACCTTTTGATTGCCTTGCTTGGTAACTAACAAGAAATACATAAACTATAAAATTCTAATCAATAGCTTTCAAATTCGACACTTAAAGTCCAAGAAAAAAATGTGAGCTGAAGATTGGATGTCAGCACTCAGCATTACAAGCAACCTATATCTTGTACTTGTAAATACTCTTTCAAGCAAGTTAGAAGTGATAGGTCACTAATCCTCCTAAAAAGCATTAGGAAAATTATTTTCCTATTTTCTAAGTATACTGTGTAAAAATGACTTTTTTAAAAAAAGTGACTCCAATAAAATACCTCTTTAATCACACTAAATACTCTGTGAATCATTTGTATCCTACAGAAGAGGTGATTGCTTAAGCTGGGACTGTAGAATGTTGCAGCCAGTAGTGGCTAAAATTTGTACCTTTGCTCTGAACAAGTTAGCTAGTGGATAGCCTGGCACTTCTATGACTGTTCCACCTTGAGTTGTGTTACTTGTGTGTGATTCCTATGTATCAGCTGTTGTTAATAATCTCAAGGATTCCCTCTCTTCATATATATTTTAAGTTTGCAAAGTTGATCTCATAGTGTACTTGTTATTTCATAATTTTTCATTAGCTGTGTGATTAATATTTTACAAACCATATTTAACTTTGTAAAATCATACACTACTTAGTTATAATATAATTTCTTAGTTTCCTCCTGTTACATACTTAGACTGTTTCCATTTTTGTTTGTTTTGATTTTTAAAAGATTTGTCATCATCACCACCACCGCCTTAATCATGATCATCATCACTATTATTGAGACAGGTTCTCACTATGTAGTCTGACTGGTCTGGAATGGATTTGTAGACCAGGCTGGCCTAGAACTCACAGAGATCTGTCTGCCTTTGACTCCTGAGTTCTGGGATCAAAGGTGTGTGCTACCATACCTGACTCAATTTATATTACTTTTAATTATGTGTATGTGTCTGGGTGTAGTTATATGCTTATGAGTGCAGGTGCCCAAGGAAGCCAGAAGAGGGCGTTGGATCCCTTGGAACCTGAGTTACAGGTGGTTGTGAGCTACTTTATGTGGATGCTGGAAACCTGACTTGGGTTCTCTGCAAGAACAGCATCTACTCTAATGCTCTTAGCCACAGAACCAACACTCTAGCACCTCGTTTTGCTTTTTTTTAAAAAAAAATTGTTTGTTTTGCTTTTTTGCAATAGAGTTTTACTAGGTAGGCCCCCATGGTTTTTTTTTAAATAAGATAATTATAATATAATTTATATTATTGTATAATATATAGTAATATTGTAATTGTATAATTATACATGATATAATGCATAATTATAGCAGAATGTCATTAGGAATCATTTTATTGCTATGTTTTCTTTGTTTTGTTTTGAACAATAGTGCTTGGTTTTAGCCTAGGTCCCTGGGCTATCTAGTCTTGGTTCCTGATCACCCAAGCAGTGTTGGGTATGGGATTCCACCCATATGGGATTGAACCTTCAGTCAAATCAGATATTGGTTGGTTACTTCCACAAGCTTTGTGCCATTATTCCCTAGCATATCTTTCAGAAGGGATATCATTTTAGATCAAAGATTTTGTGGCTGGATTGGTGTTTCTGTTTCTGTTTTGGTAGCTTGCAGAGTATGTTCCTGTACTGAAGATGCTAGAACGTAGGTGTGAAGGCTCCATGTAGGCACCAGCTTGACTTCTTCTTGTACAATGAGTTGCCTCCACAGCTTCTCATATAGTTTGATAAAAAAACAGGGCTCTCAAAAGCCATGTTTACTGCATAATCAGTGAACAGCCACAATGCTTTATAAAATGGACTCCTAGGAACATTTCTTGCAGTGGTACTTATAAATGCTAGGAAAGGAGCATTTTCAGTGATCTTAAAATATTTTTATGAATTCTTTGAAGATTTCATACAATGTATTTTGATTATATTTGCCCCCCTCCCCCCAACTCCTTCCTGATCCACTCCCGTCTCTCTATCCTCCAACTTTGTCTTCTCCTTTATTTATTAAGCCATGGACCTCTTGTTTGTGCTGGATGTGGGGCCATCCACTGAAGCATGGATGAACTGCCAGGACAGCTTCCTGCCCCTCCTCTTTACCTTTCCTCTGTCCTCTGTCCATCCTTCTCCTACCACGCAGTCTCCTTCTGTGCTGTGATTCCTTAGTTCTTCCCCTAACTACTTGACAAATGCTTCTCAAAACAATATTTGAGTTCCGTGGAAGAAACGTCCTCATAGATTTCTCAGCAGCATGACAATAGTGGTCTACTTTTTGCTCACTCTTAAACTGTCACTTTCTTATTTTTATGTTTTGTTATTTTATTTTTTGAGATTATAATATGATTATATCATTTCCCCCTTCCGTATCCTTTGCAAACCCTTGTGTACTTCTCTCTCTCTGCTTGCTTTCTAATCCATGGCTTCTTTTTTCATTAATTATTATTACATACATATATATGTACATACATATATATTTCTAAATAAACGAATGCAACCTGATCAGTCTGTATAATATTACTTGTGTGTATGTTTTCAGGACTGACCAACAAAGATAATTTTATCTACTGTGTATTCCTAGATCTTCTCAGAATACCTGATATTTGTTTATTACAGTAAGAAATAGTACGCATGTGATATGTTTGTTTAAATGAAAGCTTAATTGATTAGCATTTAGAAAAATAGATGTAATAAGAAACCAAGAGAGATCATCTTACAGTTAGAAAATCCAAAGAAAGCATTTTCATAGAGGTTTGAGCTGATTATAATACTTCTGCCTCCCCAAATTATTTTTAATGGTTATAAAATAGTTATTTAGTAAGTTATATAAAACAACAATATAATTAAAGCAGATCAGGAAGAGGCTAATAGTTAGAATACAACATCCTATTTTCCAAAAGACAGAGCATATTAGAAACAGGAATACCAGAATCAGTATTCTTGAAGTGAGCTACAAGAAGACTCAGAGGCCATCTGGTCCAAAACTCAATTTAGTGTTGAAGAAACCCAGTCTCAGAGAGATTAAATCACCTAGGTCACACGCCTCACCCTTAGCTCTGGGAGATGAGAATGGGTACTTTACCTGTACCTCCATCCCATTCTGTTGGACTTCATTGGCTTTGTTTGACAGAAGAGGTGGGGACAAATGACGTCCAAGGACAAGTTAATTTGAAAAGCAGAATAGCAGACATTTGTCATATAAAAGGAACTTAAAGTAGAAAAAAAGTGAGTCATACAGATAGAGAAGTTAAAAATACAGAATTAAGGCACTCAACACATCATGTGCACACTGTCATCTCTTCTCATGGAAGGAGAAAAGAAAAGGGAAAAAAGTTGCTTTGCTCTGACCTGTAAGGAGTATGTGCTGAGAAATGTGGCAGGCATAAACCCGGGTGCCATAGACACTTGCTCACACCAGCTCTCAGCACTGGCAGCGTGCCACAGATGGCAGAAGCTCCGGCACTTCTTACCTGATGGCGCCGGGTGGTGGTGACAACTGAGAAGGGCTGTTTCTAGCTTGAATTGGAGAAAAAACAATTTTAAAAACACACTCTTAGAATATGTTTAAGTTATTGACCACTAAGAAAGATTCTCCGGAAACCCCAGAGAAAACATAACTTGGTTCCTTTATCATCCAGAGAGCAGTTGTAAAACCAAGAGCATTACCACCTTCAACTCTTTCATAAATGCATATTAAGGGCCAAAGTTAACAGTAAAAAAGTATGTTCATTCTTCCAGTTCAGGGTCTCAGAGGCTGAGTGTAGATTGTTCTTTATGCCATAATTGGCGGCCGGGGCAGGGAGCCCTCCAGTGCACGGGACTTTGCCAGGCACCGGAAGTACTGAAGGAAGGAGCGTGGTGTCCTTCTGGAAGCATATACTTTCAGGCTAAGCTTCATTCGTTTGAACACTATATGTGAACTCTCTATGAAAACTTCTGTGTGAGAGAAGAAGCACAAAATGGAGAGAATAGTGCAGATGACTCAACAGAAATGCTAGTTACATTATCCACACAGCCGTCGTTGAAGTCAAGTGGAAGATGAGATTAAACGGGCTTCTGAGGTGTGAGTTTATCCTAGAAAGAAATGAAGCGTCGTTCCTCTACTGGGTAGTCTGAGGCTTTACCTATAAACACAGCACAGGTGTGTGGAGAGCAGTGAGCTGTCCTCTCAGGCAAGGAAATTTGTGTCTGCACTCCCTACCAAGACATCTCCCTTACCAAAGATCAAGGTCCAGTCCAGGAAAGGAAAAACCATTTCCAGCAGAGCCTGGAAAGCCCTTGGGCAGCACCTTGTTCTGTCATTTCTGGTCTTATGCTACCTTAACGTGGAGCATGACTGGCATTTCCACCAATTATCGATTATTCATCTGCTCAGATGAGGACCGTGCATTAATCCTGCATGCTTTTAAAACTGTGTGGAAATGCCTGTTTTTCGTTTCTCGGTGTCTGTTTTTGAATTTCCCCCTCTCTGCAGTTCTTGATTTCTAGCTCAGAGTGTGGAGGCTTTCACTGCTGCTGTGTATCAGTGTGGCAGCATGGGAAAGCAATGCCTAAGAACTCTCTGATTTCTTTGGGGTTGATGGGTTTTGTGTCTGAAGAAACTGGATTCTAGTGGTAAACTTCTCCTTTTTTTTTTTTTTCCTCCTCCCCTTTAGCGTTGAAAGTGGAAAAGAGAAGAAAGCTGCCTCAGGGAAAGGTGTTGACAGGGAGACTTGTCTATGACTTGATCTTCAATTGATTTTTTACATATATATGAGAAGAGTGTCACAATTATTAATAAAACTGCTTTGATCATGTATTGTAAATCCTGTCTCCCCTCCCAAATCCACCTTCATACTGTAAGTAGTGCAACGCTTGTTCCATTTCTGTGTTTAACCTCTGAGCAGTGTGACCCCCTTGTGAGCAGATACAATAGCTAACGCAAGAGTCCCCGTGTTACTACCGTGAGACATTCACCAACACAACATTCTCACTGTCAATGTTATGAGAACAAAGCTTTCTTAAGAAAAAAAAAAAGTCATATTTACCTAGTTTGTATTTTCCTACCTTAGTAACCTAAAGATACCTGATAATTTTATTTAGAAGAATTTTGAAAGGTAGTTTTACTTTTTGTTTTTTATGCCTTAGCATTAGGGACTTGTTTTGAAAGGCCCGAATCTAAAGGCTACCTTTAAAGCATTTTTAACAATTGTATGTATGTATTTCCTGACTTAATATGATGCATTTAATACTTAATCTCTAACTGACACTTCAGGTTATCTGAGAAAGAAACCTGTTCATACCTTCTTAAAAGTCCTACGCAAGACAGTCCTGTAGTGTTTGCTTAGAACTCAAGTTGTAACCATGTGGTCAAGTACAAGGCTTCCATGAAATGCTTTAGAGATATTTGAAGAGTTTTGTGAGTTTGTTTGTTTTTTTTTTTTCATTTCAAGTCTTTACCAGAAATGTGCTATTGACTTTCTCTCCCATTGACAACAGTTGCCTCCCGGATACACCTATGACATACACACTTATGGAATGCCACATGGTGAATCATGGCACATGAAATGCCAATCCCCGTACAGCTGTTCTGCTGATAATGGTCACGCACTGCTTAGTATTGGTTCCTATCATGTGTCATGTAAGAACAACGAGTCTCCAACTGTAATTGTTTTTGCAAAGTTCTTTTCCACATTTTAATTAAATGCATGTTGTGGAAAAACAATCTTTGAACTAAAATTCAGATTCTGTTAGAAAAGGTTATGTAAATATTTCAGTCCATATGAAACAATCCAACTTTACTAAGCTTATTGAAACAGGAAGGAAGTAATGGATTTTTTGAGTATTACTAAATATAAAGTTCATTTAATTTTAGATGAATGTGAGTTAATAAAAATGAAATCTCATAGGATTCTTAGTTCCTAAGGATTATCAATAATTGACATCCTTATAATCTTTCAATTTCCAAATTTAGAAAAATTCAGAGCCCTGTGGCTTTTATAAACTATATGTACTCTATGTAAATGCACATAATTGGACAAACTCCTCTGTTGCTAAGTGAAGAACAGCGAAGCCTACATTAACCTTGACATTTTGATATCTTTTGAAACAAAAATTTCTCAGTCTTTTCAGGAGTCATTTTTTAATGCAATATGAGCTAAATTATGAGAAGAATTTGCAGTTAGTAAAGTTTGTATTTATAAATGGTAAAGAAAATGCAAAATTCTCTGTTCCAATTGTGCTGCCTTTGTGTATGTTGTAACCTGATACTCCATCTAAACATTCTCACTGTTTCTGATTTAGCTGGTCAATCCCAAAGCAGTCTCCTAGTGTTTCCATATAGTAGTACCTGTTCCGTTAAAAATGATCAGTGAATTAAAACCTTCACATGATCACTGGTTTGAACAAGCAGTCATCCTATGAAATTCTGTATTTCTGAGTATTTTTATAGTAATTTTGTTCTTGTGTGAATTTTAATGCTATCTCTATCTTAATCTTAATATTTTGAAATCACATAAAATATAAGAAAATGTAGTATTATATATTTACTCCTAATTTCAGATTCCTGGTCAAAATTACTGAATATCTTGAATGTAATTTATTGCAATGTTTAAGTAATGTGTAAATGTGACTAGGATATTGTGTTTTTCAAAACTAAGAAATGTTATGTGGAAATAAATATTTATCCTAACTAATTTTCATGCTTATTTTAAAGTGTGTCCTGTCTTTATTTTTTCTTCATATTAACCAATAAATCAGGTAAAGTATTTTAATGGTCTAAGCATATTTAAATGAAGATACCCCCCCCCCCCCATTAAAAAACATTTGTGACATAAAACACTTCAGGAGGATTCAAACAACTTGAACTTTATGAACAGAAAATAATGAGAAGTTTGTAAGGATGCACATGCTCCTTCCCCTACAGAACACGGCATGAGTAAGGTTACCTCTACGGGAAAGTGAAAAGCTCATTAGCAGTATCCTCACTGTTAGAATTCATGAGTTCCTGCTTTTAACCTGTGTGGGGAAGGCATTCCCTAAACGTGCCTTTCTGTTTGCTGTAGAGATCAAATGGGAGCACAGTTCTTTTGTGACCGTCTAGATTGTTGGAAAGCCTGTGTTCAGAACTCTACCTGCTGATTAGTATTTCTCTTGACTAGTAGGCTTACTTGTAATCACCCCTATTTAACAGTGTCCGTGTTTTTCCTATCTTGTTGGGATGACTCAGATTCCTACCTACAGACATCTGGTTTGACCACCATTTATTGAAGATACTGTCTTTTTTCCAGTGGGTATGTCCATAGGTGTGTAGATGTATGTCTGGGTTTTCAATTTGTTCCAGTTGATCAATATGACTGTTTTTGTGCTGATTCCTTGCTGTTCTTATTACCATAGCTCTGTAGTAACACTTGAAACTGGGAATGGTGAGACCTCCAGCAGTTATTTTATTGTTCAGGGTTTTAGCTCTGGGGGTAATTCAGATTCAGAGTCTGATAGAGACACTCCCATGATGACTTGCAGATCTTTCAGGACTCTCTTAGGTCTTAGGAATGAAGAGTTATTTTGTTTCCTGTCTGCACTGACCTCTCTGTTTCTGCCAGCTGAAGCCCGTTCTCTCCTGAGTTGCTTTTCTATCGTTGACAGACTGATTTCTAACTTTTCAGTATGTCTGTCTTGTATATCCAGTCAAGGAAATAAAGTAAAAATGCCATCTGGGTGGCTAACATCTATAACATCAGCATTTGGGAGACTGAGCTAAGAGGACTGCCAGGATTTTGAGGCCAGCCTGGGCTATCATGGGTTTATGATCAGCATGGCCTAAATAGAGCAAGGTGCTGTCTTTTAAATAATGAGATGGCAACTTTCTGAAAGTTTTATGAAAGTCATATTGCCTCTAAGTATTCTGAGAGGTTGTGGTTAAAATCAGAAATGACTTCTGATTTTTCACTGGGCATATTCAGATGTTCTGCTTCCCTTCAGTCCTAATGACCTCATTTCTTCTTACTGTGGACTGAGCTTATATCTAGGCCCACTTCCTTTTGAGTGTGGATTCATAGACTTCTGCCAGGCAACCTCATTCCTCCATTTGTTTGTAAGCCCCTTGATGGTAACGGTGGTGTCTTAGCCTTCCCTGTTAACTCTAGAGGGTCTGAGTCTGTGCTCTTGTATTTATCCAAACAGCAAAAGTTGTTCCAGAAGCCTAAGTAAAATGTGTCAGAAAATGATGTTGTTATGAATGATAAAGGATACATTACAACAGAGAACACCAGCAGTGCATATGAGGCACTACATAGATCTGGCCCATGAGAACATGGACATTTAAGGCCAGAATCTATGCAGTGTATGCAGCCACCAAGGTAAAAAAAAAACAGCAAAATGCTGAGGCTAGGAGGAAAGAAGACTGGAAAGGAAGATGCTCGGCACTGCATGTATATAAATCTCAGCCATGCAGCAGTTCTGAGGTAGTTGACTTCAAAGAGCCTGGATAATGTTCCTTAAATACCATGCTTGTCATAACTGCTGGTTATCTTGCCCTGTTTGTCCAGTTTCAGCTGAAGGGCACTGTATCTCAAGCAGGAGGTGAGAAAGGATTTTGCTCATCCCTAATAGGGTGTTCGCTTTGGTTCTTAGAAACAGAATCAGATTGAGTACCATTTCTTCTCAATATACTATACTTTCTTCATCACTCATTTCTCTGTGATAACAATAAAACCAAATCTACCAGTGAAATCCATTTTGGTGCTCACAATTCACAAAATTATGATTTTTGTATAGAAGTAACTTACAGAGAGGACCATCCCTTCACATACCTTCAAGTACCCTAATCTTCATGTCTCTGAGGATTCATGCAATCACTGATCAAAATATTTCTAAAACAACTATGTTTGTATCAACATATATTTGCTTTTCCCCTTAACATTCCTTTCAATATGATACACAGCATTTACATTGTCCTGGATATCACAAGAATCTGGAGATTATATGAAGTATAGAGAAAGACAAGCTTCCATTTCTGTATAGTCTAAGCCACTTTACAGGAGATATTTGAAGATCATTGGATTTTGTTTCCTGTATCCACACGAGAATCTAGAACCAATCCTCCTGTAGATACAGAGAGATGGAGATAAGGATTTTGGTTGTTGAAGGGTTACACCATTGAATGTTGAATAATCCCACTACCATGATGGATGCTTTTTAAGAAATTTCACAGGCTTGGAGAATTGATTTGGAAAGGCTATGTAGAGTAAAGACTTCTATTTAATTTGTTAACATTTATAGTCTATAACAGTGGTTCTCTACGTAGGGTCACAACCCCTTTGGAGATTGAATGACCCTTTCACAGGGTCACATTAGATCATCAGAAAACACAGATATTTACATTATGGTTCATAACAGTAGCAAAATTACAATTGTGAAGTAGCAACAAATATAATTTTATGGTTGAGAGTCACCACAACATGAGGAACTGTATTAAAGGGTTACAGCATTAGGAAGGTTGAGAACTACTGCTCTATATGCATTGAAAGACATACCCTTTTTAATAGCAGTAAAAATTATTCTCTTCTTATTAATTCAAATTCTTGGGCTTAAATGTTAATATTGTCAGAGAAATACGACATGAAGAGAGATGATCAAATACTACTGAGCTTCACAGTGGTCTTGTTAATACCAGGATCTGAGATTTCTTATGGGGTAGCCAGTGATGTTGTGCTTTATAACCCCCATTTGTGTTTCATTCTCCGCCATCTGTATCCCCCAAAACATCCTGAATATATGCTTCAGGTCACTCAGGACGTATGTGAAAATACTGCTGAAATAACTGTCACAAAGTTGGCACAACAAAATTATCTTATTTTAGGAAAAAAAACATGCTTGTGTTTTGGTATGTTTCTTCACTTAGAATTTATTGAATCTTAAATATTGTACAAATCTAGTAGTCTTATAAGTCAGTATTCTCACTCCAACTTAGAGCAAAAGCAGTCAGTGCCAAGAAGTGGGACTGCTAATACTCTGATCAAGAAACACAAAGCCCAGAGCGACACAGACTGAACTTATCCTGCAGCATGAACTGCTTCTCGATTCCTTTGGCGCATGTGCCCCTGGGTGCTGGTGCACTCTGAGGATGGTTTGTGAAGGACGGCTTCCAGAGGCTGCATGTGCCCACAGGAGACATGTCTACACATCTTGGTGACATTGCTAGTTCTTGTGTGTTTCAGACTTACCTTTAAATTAAGTTTATCTATATATAATTCATGTCTCAGTTTCTTTATCTAATTCACAACTCTTATTGAACAGTAAAACTTGTCCTATGAGAGTCAAATAAAAACTGAATTTCATCACATTATCACCATTTGAAACTCTCATTGCCTGAAAAAAATGTGTGCTATGATATTTTTATTACTTCAGGCTCCAGAAACAACATATGTAGAAATGAAAGGAACAAAAAATCATGGCTTGGGCATTGTATAAACATTATAGAATCATGAGAAATATTAATACAAAACCTGCATTATTATATAATGTGGTTTAGTGAAAGAACCCACAAAGAATAGTTTCTATTTAATTTGCTTTTATGTTTTCATGCTGTCAGGAACATGTGTTACCTCTGTTCTTTGATCTAGGACCTTGCAGAATGGTCCTGCTACACAAGTGACTGAGCTATATTCAAAACAAGGATAATGGCCAGAAACCTACAGGGCTAAGGATCAGCGATGCTTCCCATGGAAGAGTGGGACTTTCGAGTTAATTAAGGTGAAACGAATCAGTGGCATGCCCTGGAAAAAGCAGCAAAGCTGATTTCACAGCCTCTGTACATTGTTACCATGAATCTCTAATCTCATTTTTAATTGATAGATGGTTTCCATTTCTGCCAGGTTTGGAGTTTATGCTGTAGCTCACCTATGGTAATTTTGTCTAGAAAATGGTCTCCATTTAAATGTGTGAAGTCCATTTTTAAAATGCAGCTGTTACAAATAATTGAAACAAAATATCATATTTTTTAAATTATTCAAACATTGCTAAATCAAATTCAGTATCGGAAATCTATGCTTTCTTTCTATTACATCCCCCTCCCCCCCCCCAAAAAAAAAAGACTGGAGACAAAAAAAAACACAAAGCCCTGGAAGCACACATCCACGGAACCATCAGAACTACCAAAATGACTTTGCTGATAGTATTCATTCTCGTGCTTTGAACCTCACATGCTTCCCTGGATTAAATTAAATTGTCTTTCATAGTACACAAATGACCACATTATTATTAACTGGTTTCTTAAAAGCTAAGTGTTAAGTATGAGAATTGAAATTTCATGGGTATTAGATAAACTCTTATGAATTATTTAACTTTAAACAGTTTTATGTATCTAAGGTTTTTTTTTTTTTTTTTAAAGCTGAACTCCTTCCATGTTTACAAGACAGTCTTGGATTTCTAACAAGTTAAACAAGAACCTTTGAACAAATGTGTCCATATGTCAATGCGGTTTAAGTTTGATTCAAGATGTAACCCATTACCTCTGAAAAATGGAAGCATATTTACTAAATGACCAGGCAAAATTCCAGTGTGTAGAATAGAAATAATAACACACAACATTCTCGTTCATATTCCATTAAAAAGCCAATGAGGTTAAAAGATTTTAATTAACATACTCAAGGAAATGAAGTAAGAACTGATGCAAGTATTCCTTCATGTTAGAATTTGTGACACAAATATTTTCAACTTTTAACAGGGCAAGTCGATATGTTCCAAGCTGCCTCTTTTCACTAGGAAACATCGGTGATTTTTTAAAAGCACATTTGCAATGCTTTCCCATCACCCTTCCTGTGTTTGTGTAGCACCTATAGCCATAACTGGCACCTGGGGCCCTTACATTGCTGGCAGTTTCCCTTGCATTTCTTTGGAGTCTATTCAACTGCTGTGGTTTTACTGAGAAGTCAGTGCTTTGCATATATGATTTCCTGAGACTGTTTGAATAGTCTTTCTCAGAAAACTGTGCCAGTCTGGCAGTGAACAGCACTTCTCAAGGCGAGATGACAGTAGCCTGATTGGGTTGGTGTGCTTGGACCTGGGTTTCTAGCCATACTCTGTGATCTCCTCTCCCTGTCCCCGCTTCTCTCATTGCTGCCCTAATGACATCATTGCCCACATCTTGTCATCCCCTTAAATAAGGGAACAAGATTTGGACCAGTCTAGTAAGAAAAGAGAAAAAAAAAAAAAGAAATTCTTCTCAGGAAATCTATGCAGAACTCTTGTAAAAATAATTTATATTTGTTGTTTCAGCAGCTGATGTGGAAATAATTTTAAATGATAAACAAAACAGAGTGAAAAATCCAAATTGCTGTAAGGTAATAATCTGTTGTGAAGACAGACATTCTTACTTGGGACTGCAGGTATGAAACTGGAAAGTAGCCTGGAATTTCTCGATGAGAGCATTATTAAGATCGTCATCTTGACAGTGCAGTTTTGAGATAATGAGAACAAATGTGTTTTTAAATAAGCTACGGGAGCCTTGCTGTGCTACTGTACAGAGAAGCACTGTTGGAGGAAATGGCTCATGTGGGTATAGATATGCTGGTGGGCCATGCTGCTAGCTATCCCATGGTCTTCATCCGTATACCACTGGAGAGAGAAAGAGGTCAGAATTAGGATGTCAGCTTTAATTTAAAAGGAAAAAATTCAAATGAGCTCTTGCGTGGTGTTAAATGGGAAAGGTTGATAAACTGAAGTGTGGTCAAAGACAGTGTCTAGTTCCTCCCCAGAGCTTTTCAAGATGTGTTCAGTTCTGAAGAAGTCTCTGGTCCTCTTTTTCAGGTACAGAGAAAGTTCACTGTGCATTTGGATTTACTGCATGGGGCTTTAAACATAGGTATATTCTAATTAAAATATCCAATTTAACTTTCAAATGTAACTCAAAGGTCACTTAAAACCACACTCTAAATGGGAAGGTTTATACCAGCAGGCATACTATTTTAATGGGTACTAGCAAGTATCAAATTTCTCTACACTTGAGTATGTATTAAAATAAATAGTTTTTAAAGCAATTTTTCCAATATAAGTATCTTAATGGCTAGAAAAATCCATTTAAATATTAAAGTGTTATACACACACATATACATGTATATGTGTATATATATATATATATATATATATATATAAAATGAAGTCAAAAGTCAAATGTATTATTTACCAATAGTTAAATTTTATACTGGAAATTAAAAGCTCTGTCTGTGTGACATTTATATAGAAGGAGTCTCCAACCTGAAGCAAGCACGTATAAACTGATACCTTACTAAATGAATGGGAAAGCACTGCCAGCCTAGTACATATTACTGAGACAAAAGTTAATTTTAAAATCGTGCTTCAAGTATTATATGATTTTGCTTTAAGTAGTGAAAAAATAAACCTTGACCTCTACTGAGAATCTGGTACAAAAGATATGGCAGGTTTTCTCAATACAAGATAGAAAGCCCATGTCTAGACAGTGGGCACTCCTGGAACTGAGCACACAGCGAATTATGTGTTAGGAGGGGGGGCAGGGTTTTCTAGCCAAAACAGGTAAGAAAGCTGTGTTTTAAACAACAGTATTATTAGTGCAAGACATGTTGTGTGTGCATGTATATATATTTTTTCTTTTTGACCTG
Organism: Peromyscus eremicus; assembly: GCF_949786415.1. NCBI lineage: Eukaryota > Metazoa > Chordata > Mammalia > Rodentia > Cricetidae > Peromyscus > Peromyscus eremicus. Next base: position 40,861,638 of record NC_081419.1, read on the forward strand.
AAAAATTCTAATATAGAAGACTCAATACCCCCAACATCTTCTGTATAGGCAAAAGCAGCCCCAGTCGTTTCTGATTTTATAAACAAGCCTAATTGCTTGTTGCCTGCAGTTGTTCAACAAAAGAGAGTGTAGCAATCACAAAAACTGTAGCATGCTGATTATTAATATCCCACTGTTGTTAGGATGGCTAGTAATCATAATAACAGAATGGCTTTTACATTTCAGCTATTATCATGCTGGTTTCACTTTAGAATTACTCTGCCACACATTTACGGAATAAGTGATTACTTTCAAATCAAAACAGGGAGAGACTGAACCATCACAGGAATAGAAGAGTGGTGTTTTGACACTCCCAGGATATGTAATACTGTGTTTCTCAACCTCAAACTGTCTAATATTTACTCTGTGTATGACTCAAGGATATCACATCTCCAACTTCACACTGGAATGAGAAAGCCCTCTTCAGTCCTATCTTCTCAGACGTCCTTGGGAAAAAGTAACCCCCGAAGAGGAAACTAGACCTTCCAGATACTTGGTTTCCCCTGAACAAAGTCTTATTATACCATTGCTTGGAAATCCACGCCAGCATCCACCAGGGCTTTGGAGATCTGAGCTGACTGCTGGAAGTGAACATTATCTGTGGGCAAGAAAGGGAACAAGCAGCCATAAACAAAGAGCTAGTGGCCTCTGGAGTGTTCAGCTACTGAGGGGGAAGCAGAGAAGACAGTGACTGAAGTTCTAGGACTCAGCATCCCATTTAGCCCAAGACAAGTGAGTTGTGGAAAGCAACACTGTTTTATTGAAGTAAATGTAACAGTCTTGCCCCTCATGCTTTTGTTTTGTCAGTAGTGAAGTTGCAAACCTGTCTGTGGTACTAAAAAGTCTAATTAACTGAAACTCACCATCTGCTGTTCCATGAATAAGGAGGTACTCAACTTGTTTAAAATTTTCAGCTCTGCTCATGACTGTTGAATTCTGAAATTGGGAAAAAGAATGTCATTATTCAAAAAAGGATCTGCCATAACTGATTTTTCACTTCAGTTTACAAAATAAAATGTTTTCAGCTGGGGCCCCCTTTGATACAAAATATAGCAAACCGATATTCAAGCAAATGCTGTCTCCATGCATGGCAGAATGCACAGCATGCCCCGTGCCTGGGAGACAGGACTGGAAAGGAAGAATGCCACATCTTCCCTGCACATATAAGAAGAGGGCACCTGTCCCCTAGGCTGCACGCAAAACCCCTTGAGTCCCAGATCACAGATTGGCTGTGTCCTATGCATTAGCAGAGGGCAGAGTCTCATATTAGCAATGTATGTTCCATGGGTTTCTGCTGTAGTTCAGCCAAAAAGTGTATTACCATAGCAACCATGTGTCACATGGTGCCATACATGCTACATTTCAAAGAGCCTGTACATAGCATTTGCAACTAAACATACTCTGCAATATGTCATGTGAACTTTGGTCCACATTGCTAGGTTCTAAATGAAAAGCAAACATTACCTCTCTGGAAACAGATGTTTAAAGCCTAAGCAAGTGTAACATATGGGAGGGGAAAGGGTGAAAAAGATCAAGGGTGGCCTCAGAAAATCAGTGGTTGTTTGGTACTTCCTCGTTTTTAATATTAAAGAAAAATGGTGCTGTTAAATTTTATTCCCAAGGCAGCCAAGGTGCCAGGATGAAGGGTTAAAAGTTCTATTTTGTGGTCTGACTCATCTAGGGGCTTCCACAATAAGGGTCAGAGGTCTTGGATGAAAAAAAAAGCTTCAAAAGCATAGGTGAGAAGATTTAAATTTAGGACCAGTTACAATGTTGAGATGAAGGGAAATACCAGATAGAGAGTGGAAGAGTGAGTCTTCTTTGCTGTCTGGAGCGGGTTCGATAGGGAAAAGGGCAGTGACATCTCCACGGACTCAAAAGCAGCCACCTGGTTCTTCCTGAGTCGGGGTCTGCATTTCAGTGATACCTCTATCTACAAAACTGGTGCACACTGGATATTTTTTTTTTTTGCTGGGAGTCCTAGTGGTCTGGCCAGAAAGGTATGGGGCTACAGTTACACGCTCAAGTCTAGTCTTCGGTTTCAATACTACTGAACTTTGCAACTGGAGACATACATGCTGCCCTCTTGAGTCCTGATTTCTGCGAAATGGGAATAGGAATAATTCCACTCAGGAGTCAAGAGACATGGTAGAAGCATTGTTTAAAGTAAATTGTTGATGCTGACTGAAAATTCTGTGACACAGTATTTCTGGAAAGTGACATACTGTCTACAAATTTCAGTGCAGTTACCCAAAATGTTTCCATCGACTAAAACTCCTAGGATCATCCTGGACTGGGTAGCTCCAAGTAAATGTCCCATCCTGTCTATGCAGGCTAGTTCCTGCTTAACATTATATGAAATTTCTGACCCAAATTGAGAATTTATTCACAAACTTATCAAAGAAACATTGCAGCTCATTAAAAGTTGTTCTTTAATGTAATTTTAGGGAAACTTTCATCTGATGGGATGTCCTAAGTGCATCTATCCATTTCGAATCCATCCATCCAGCATGCTTGCAAGCATGCCTCTGTCTATCACAACATTCAGTTATATTCAATTAAATAATAAAGTCCATAAGACTTGCTTATAATTGTTTATTATTATTAGCATATAATATATAGCTAAATATTTACCAACTCAATAAGTAAATGAAATATAATTAAGCTTGCTTTTGCAGAGTTGAGTGGAAGTGGAGTAGACAGAATATAATATTCTCATTCTGCAATTTATTAAGTCATTGCGCCCACTTCCAACTGCTACACCAGGGCAGTAGTAATCCTACCTACCATTCCTTGAGCATTTCCTCTGTGCCTGTCACTGTGCTAACTAACCATCTTTAAGGAGCCAGGAAAGCCAGTCAAAGTCTCACAACCGTGTGACATAGGTCTCTGCCAACCCTGCACTCTATATGAAGAGACAGGTTCAGAAAGTAACTTTGTACCACAGCCCATCCCTAGGAAGTATCAAAACTGGACCAAGTCTGGGAAAAACTCCTTCACTTTCTGTTTCTGTCGTGTCTTTTAAAATTGCAAAGGACTTATGATTGTCTTCCAGCAAAGGAACGGTGTGAAATAAAATGTTAATTAAATATCCTGGAACTTGAAGTACATACAAGTGGGTACTCTGGATTCTGAGCCACAATGGTCTGAACAACCCTGTATGTGGTGAAGGGTGTATTTCCCATCGGCAGGTGATTTATCACCTAAGATAGCACAGAACTTTGAGGAGTCCTCTGTCCTCTAAGAGAAGCCAATCAAATCAAACCATCTTAAATGGCATTGTTATGTATCTGATGTAGCTGGAGATGGAAAGGTGGGGTTAGAAGACCCAGGACTCATTCTGAGTTGCAGGGTCATGGCCCCTTAAGGGACCTTCATAGTGATCTCTTCCCCCAGTCATAGACTCAGCCTGGGCTGACTTCCTGCCACCTTGTTTCTGCACAAGCTCAATTCCACCTTTTTCTCACAGATGATAATTAACTTTAACCACCAGACCTGACCCAGATATAAAACTGTGTTGCCTCACCTCACCTCCGGCAGCCCCACGGGCTTGCCTTGCTTGGCAGCGTGAACAGCAAAAGCTGCTCCAACCACCTCCCAGTGCCATGAGATGGAGAAATGTCATTGAAACATAGAGTAATAGTTAGGAGGCATATAAATACACAGGACAGTTAGCAAGGAATGTGATAACTACTGGAGTTTGGACCAAAACAGTTTCTGGCTGCCTTTTTTTTCTTAAATGGAGTGAATACAGGCTGAAAGAAGACAATTTTTATAAACAAGTAAAACCCTGAGCCTAAGATAAATGTTGTGATGTACACACTGTAGCTGTGATGAACTAGACATGGTGAGAAATGCAACATACTGAGAAAAAGACGAAAACTGTGATAAAAGTGTCATGATGCAAATTGTTTTACATTAACAATATTACACTACAAAGAAAGAAAGACAAATACTTTAATGCAGCAAGAGAAAAATAAAACAAAAGCTTCCCCTGCAGTTGCAAGATAAGTGTGCCATTTCAGCGCACGTTTCCCTGCTCATTGGGAGAAGCCTCCAAAGGGACCTTTCGATGAGAGAGACAGACAGCTGCTAGAAGCACACCGGCTTTGGGGCTTTCTCGGTGCAGAAAACAAACCTCCACCCCAAATTCAATGATGTCACTTTGCCTCTGGACCCACCAGTGAGTGGTTCCCTACTGGACTGTGTGATCGGGCTTCTCTATTAAGACTCTCTGGCTCCCTGTATGGCACACTTCAAGCTGTGGGGGAAACATGCAAAGCCAGCGTAGGAAATGCATAGATTTCTCCAATATATGATTAATGATTGGGAAGATATTAATTACACTATTTTAACCCACCCAAATTGGATGATCCCCTGTTGCCTATCCATGGAAACAGAAATAAAAAAGGAAATGGATGACTAAGTTACAAACCGAATAGTCTATCACCAAGGACTAAAAAGGAAGCTCAGAGTGATAAATGGGCAAGGATGCAATGGTGGTGCAGTTGGCATTCTCCTGAGGCTAGAAACTTCCGGAGAGCCCTGCTGCCAGCAACAGTCTGGCAGAGAGAAGTGGAAAGGATTGGTCCAGTGGCAGTGCCGATTCCACAGCATCTCTGTGAGGAGCTTTTCCTTCAATCCCCAAGAAGAACCATCTGTAGCTGCTTGTTGGATCATGCTGGTTCCTCAGCTACCTTCCAACAAATAAATCTTTGTATTTTTGAAATAAAAGAAGGAGCTGATAAGAGTAGGGAAATGCTGTGGGAAACAGGAGGTATAACAATTTTCAAGCTACCCCTCATGCCATCTACAAAGCAGAAGGACAATTTGCTCCCTGAAGATAAGGATGGTGGCAGCTGCCGTGGTTTCAAAGCTTACTTCATGGCAGGTGTTGGAGGTCTTTTATAATCACTTCTGTGACTCTGGGAGGCATATTTGGTTACTCCCATTATTTAGAGGAGGAAATTGAGGTTCAGAGAGGGAGCATTGACTTCCTCGAGCTCAAACTTCTAGAAGTCAAGGAAGCAGACTTTCAGTGCAGGTCATTTGAACTCCAAAGCTCAAGTTCCTCTCCAGCATGTTCTATGGTCACTTGACATCACCGCTAAATACTCATTACCATCCATAGGTCCTGTAGAGGGCAAGCAGTCACTGGGTCTAAAGGGTAACAATTTAGCAAACGCGGTCAGCTATTGCCTTGGGTTTACTGGCTTACTCTATGGATTCTCCTCCTGTGATTAATGCTGTATGAATAACATTAAAGGGTGCCATTTGGGAGGATCATCATTAATACCGAGCAGAGGGCACAGGAAACATTTAAGAAAAACTGAATCCAACCCCCACTAAATAAGATGTTTTACTTGTGTACATCTATCAAACAACTGTACCCATGAGTTGCCAAGGAAAGAGCTCCCATCAACTCCAGACAGGGGGCTCTACCTCAGGCCTCACAAGCAACACTGGCTGCTTTAAAGATCACACAGCAGTCAACATTTTATCAGCACTCCACAAACAAGTTAAGGTTTGGCTTAAATCTGAAGGTCTCTCTCCCTTTGGCATATTCTGGGATAATAGAACAAATGTCAAATCAGTACAAGATGGCATATTTACAAAATTGCACCCTGTTTTGCATAACCTAACGATGCAGCAGTTCTTAAGGATTGAACGTTTCAAATCTGCTAGCAGAAGACTGCCAAATCTATGACTGTTTCATACACTTGCCAAAAGCCTATCAAATTTTGAGCAAAATGCAAAATAAATCTCCTCTACAAGTTAAATCAGCCCTTCTGTGTGTTCCAGGCTGCCCTCTCCTCTTGGCAGCAAGGCTCAGGACTGGGGCCCCACTCCCCCTGGCCTTGGTCTTCTACTTCTCTGTTTATTCACAAGACCATCCCTTCCCAGTCTATGTCCTGTCGTATTTATTGGTCACCATTTGGTCTGCTCTTCCCAAAGCTCTCATGCAAATCTCATCATGGATCTGTCTCAGAGGTCCCAGGAAGCCCTTCTCCTGGTCACGGTCTATCTGCTTTGTTGCCCCTTCCTCTCTTCGTAATCTGTTGAGAACCTCTCTGCTCTTCCTTCTCATGTCTTCTCCCTTCCTTCTTTCCTGGCTCAGATAGCATCCTCTTCCTTTTCAAACCCTCAATGTCTATACGTTGCTTAATATTTTACTGCCTCAGTTTCCCTGTCAATAAAATGGTGGTAATTATCCTGATTCAGTGTTTCAGGGAGACTTGAAGCTGAAAATATATGTAAAGATCTTAGAGTCCAGCTATACTAACACAATAGATGAATAACACGTGAGGCTGAATAGGGGGCGGGGTGAAATTCTAGATTTTGGCTCCTCCTCTTCCCCTTCCTTCAGGCTTCTGACACATAGATTCCCAGGCTCCATCGTCACAATTTAGAAGTCTCTCATCTTTTTCGTACACATTGGATATTATATAATGTTCAAGTTCATGTTTTGCTACCCTTTAAAAATTTATCTTCCCCGTGTTTTTACTTTTTTCTTCTCTCTAAGGAATAAACTTTTGAGCAAATCAAATGCCAGGCACTTTGAGTGGATGAACGAAAGTCTCTTCTGCGTTCGTGCCTTACAATTCTGACTACAGATGGGCTTTGAGAAATTGTTCACCCATGGGGTAGGCTCCCACTCCTCGAGGTGTGGCTATACTGCTGCGTGCTTGTGGCTACTGGTGGTAGAGTTGCCTCCTTGGTTGTCTGAATTCTTTGCTTAAATTTGTCATCATTTCTGTCTGTTATGCATGGAGACTGTGTAGAGAAGATCTGTCCACAAAATGACACTGTTCATTAGCTCAGACTTCTCTCCTCTCTGGGACCAGCTCCTTAGGGGTTCCTCATTGGGGTCTTTGGAGCCTTTAAAAGAGCTCCTGCCCTGCCACTTGGCCATAGGTGGGTGGCAATCTTCAGTCTTATGGAATCACTGCAGGTGTCACTGAATTGAGTCCCAGGACCCCCTAATCCTTATAGCAGCTTTTAAAGTATAGGAAATAATGCCCCCACCGCGAGGAGTCAGCCACACAGGTATACACCTTCATAAAGGTGGACATACTAGCTCAGAGCACTGACAATTCACCTGGCATCTCTTTCCTCAGTAATAAAAGGACCCAAACTCTCAGATATGTTCCTCTTGGAGATTTGGGTTCCTCTAAAGTCTAGGTCATTTATCCCCTAGGACTGAATCCTCTCATCTACCATATATTAAAAATTAAATTCTTCCAAACTCTGTAGTTCTATGTATCAATGGCTTCTTAGCTAAGAACATGAACTTAGTTATTGCACAACAGCACACTTTGTGCATTTCCTAATTCTGGATGTGCTAAGAGACTCCTGCCTAAATGGGATTTTTTTTTTTTTCAAAATATTTTCTTGACCCATGAAAATGCAAAGTGACAACAACCTTTAAGGGTTTGTTGAATTAGCGCTCATGTCTTTTCAAGGGTTAGGACAGGAGAAAGAGAGAAAGAGGGAGAAGGAGAGAGAGAGAGAGAGAGAGAGAGAGAGAGAGAGAGAGAGAGAATGAGAACAAACCTGAGAAAGAAAAGAAGTAAAAGATGATGGGGTCCAGAGGGGCAGCTGGGGCCTTGGAGGAAAATAGAATGTTTGAATATATTCTTGCCAGAGACAAAAGCACAGGCTCATTTAAAAAACAAAGGAGGGCAGCTTTATTCTAAAGCCTGCTGTGCACCAAAAATAGGCACTTAGATTCAGTTCTCCACTCACATTCAGATCCCCACACAGATTCAGTCCTCCATGCTTAGAGGAAGCAACTGAGCGAGCACGGTGGAGACGATTCCGTTAATGCATTTGCCTCACTTACTCCTGCCCACCTTAGCTATCACCCTCCCAGATAATTCCTCTGAGTAACACATTGGGAACCTTTAGCTCCCTGGTACTGGCAGTTTTAATGTGTCCATTGCCAGCAATGAATTTCATGCCAAGAAAACCCGACTCCTGGCGTGGAAGGATTAAACAGTCCTCGGGTGCCATCTGTGCAGCAAAGTGAGAGAGTGACTTCGTGCACCCAATGTGCGTGTGTTGCCATTGGCAGGAGAAAGTGACTTCTATTTACATGACTACCTCATGCAGGGAACACCTAAGGGGAGAGATGAAAATGGCCACCTCTGTGGGGGGTAGACTTAGGGGAAGGGAGGATTGGTGTGGGAAAGAGGAGCCTATAGAGAAGACTGAAAAAAGAAATATGAAATGGCGGATTAAAAGTGCCATCCTGTAGTATTATAGAGAGAGAGCTGGTAAAGAGAAGATGTATGACAGGTATGTGTCCTAAGGAAGTGAAGCAAATGTCATGACATCCTTTGGTGTCAAGGTTTGGACTTAACCCTGTGCCTCCGGCCTCATTGGCTTTTCAAACTGGGGTTTTCTAAAATGAACGCTTTGGCTTTTTATCCACTATTCTCTAGAGCCAGGTATTAGAATCCCAGGCAGTAAAGCTCTGTGTTTTCAGGGGGTTTCAGTTCTTTGACGTAGCCAAGAAAACCCTCTTTCAGGTTGGATAATTAAGAAAAAATCCAGCATCAAAATGAGAAAAGTGATGGAGAAATAAAACTGTATCACAGTGTTTCACTTTAAAACTTTTTTTATTAAGTCAAGATAGGTTGTAGGTTTATGCTTCATAGAAGGACACTCAAGGAGTAAAATGTTGAAGACATAATGTTGAGTAACAATACGGGGTGGAGGAGGGGAAAATCCAATGCTGAGTAACTACTAACTCAAGGTAGACTAAGATGAGAGTCCATAGTCCCACAAAGAAAGTAACATAATGTTTTCAAAGAAATGATGGTTGAAGCTCCCTCATACGTGGGAATGGGGGACAAATGGCAATCCAGGTGTAGGGGACCCATAGCAAAATGTCACAAAATTGTAACTACAGAAATATAGAATCTGACACTTAAACCAGGCCATTGTGAGGAGGGTGACTACTTAGCTGAAGACCAAAGACTGGATTTAGCCAGGTACACAGGAGAGTGCCATTCAAGCAGTGTGTGCATTGTGTGTGTGTGTGTGTGTGTGTGTGTGTGTGTGTGTGTGTGTGTGTGTGATGTGCTAGCAGGGTGTGGATTGTGGGAAGACACAGCATGAGTGTACAGACTGGGCTACCACTGTCAAGGGAGCTAGGTCATTTGCTAGCAGCACTGTAGTTACGCGTCAAGTGAACAATGCTTGAAGCACACTATAGGCTGTGGCGTAGACAGAGTGAGAAGAATGGAGTGTGCACTGTGGGGTGAGACCTCTGAAAGAACGGAGAGAGCCTGATTAAGAGGCTTCTCTGTAGGGAGAGCTGTCTAGTGTGCCACTTTAGGTTGCAGGTTACTTTTCTATCATGTCTCAGAAACATATAAAAACATGCAGGCACTAACACAAACATGTCCCCCTGCATATGCAAGCTTACAATTAAGTTGAAAGTAACAGGTGAAAGTAAGTTACACATACATATATACACACACACATACGTGCATACGTACATATACACATATGCACATACATATACGTACATATACACATATACACATACATACACATATACACACCCACATACATACACATACATGCACACACACACACACACACACACACACACACACACACACACATCTTGAAAAAGCAGAGACTTTAAATTCACTGTTTTGATCAGATGGTTCATTATTACTCCACAGTAATAATGATGGCATCTTACAAAAATGTACGTATATTGCTCAGAGCAATGTATTACGGTTAGGTCTATGTACTAAGAGTCACAACACAGAGAAAATTTTGTGTTGACATTATTCTTGTTTTTCTTTCTTTTTAATTCATTCTCCCAGGGAGAATTTTGGACCTCTTTGGAGAATGGAAATGTCAGAGATGATTTTCCTTCCTATCAAAAAGCTTTAATTTAGTTCACATTTTTTCCCCCTCAGCTAATATGGTTCACAGAATCAGTAAAGTTTTGAAAGTGTCAAAGTGGTGCTGTTTCATACAGCTGTATCAGGGTGACATCCACACAGCTTTGGTGTGGCCTCCACACTAGCAGTGACAGCAGGTGATAGCCGCATCCAGGTCACATTTCAAATGCTGCGGCTTCTCCGGAGAGCAAGCTGCCCACTACTTCTCCCACCATTGGAGGCTATGTAGTAATTTACGGACAGGGCTCTTCAGGGCACTACTCAACTGCACCTGCCACCTCACCTGCTTTATGCCAATTCCGTGTTAAAAATCTACATAGCTGGCTATGAGTGAGAAAATTACAGGCATGCATTTACCTTTTAATTGTTATAATATCATGAACATTTTAATATCTTGCTAAAGGCTTAAAGAGTCTTCTGGGTCCTAAAAGAATATGTTGAATTTGACATGTTTTCTAAACTGAAATTTTTATAATTAAAGTAATTATCTGATGTTGCTTTGTATTTCCAAATGAATGCATATTGTGACCTATATAGCATATGATAACGACTGTAATTATGCAAAATATAGTAGGGAAGCTACTGGAGAATCTCTAAACCACCTGTGTTATTTCTTTTTAACAAGAAATTTGCTGGAAATAATATATATTTTTTTTTCTAAAATAGATACAATTAAGAAGTTCTTAAGTCATTTATACACAGTTGTAAGGTTGGCACAGCTGTTTGTCTCTTACCCTGTAATGGGCAAGGTTGTCTTCTGGAGTTGGCAGACCCATGTAGCGCTCTGTATACACGGAGTCTGTGATGGGGAAAAAAGAGACGAGGTTCAACTTCTCCAGTAACAGTGTTTCTTATATCTATTGCATCACTTTACCTGTGCCTTAACTCATGAAAGAATTTCCCCGAGCCAACCCTTGCTAACTCAGCCTGAGATACTGACGCCCAGATCACTCACTCTCACTCAGGACTTCTCTGCAGCCCTGACCCATCTGCACTCAGCCCTCAGCATCAGGGCAGCGGGAGCACAAACTAGACAACCTAAAACACAATCAGCAATTGACCTGAAGAAAAGTTAAATTCCCAGAGAGACCCACTCAATGGAAGTCATCTGTCTAGTGCCCAGGTTATCTTGAAAGTTGTAGTACTGAGATAAACACACACACTTCTGCTATGATAATCTGTCTCCTTTTGAGATACCTACAATGATCAATTACTAGTGGCTCACTTAAGTCTTATATTTTAGGCAGGTTGAGATTCACTATGATAAAAAGAAGGAATTTAACAGTCCATATTGACACAGCTACTTCATCATAATTCAAGTCAAGCATTTGTTTCCCCTCACTTTATGGGGAGGTCTCAAGTTTTGTGCTGTAACACTTGAGCACTGTGAACAGATTACATTAATATCTGTCTGCTCAACTGACATAAGCTCTTTTATATATAAATGTAGTGGAATAACAGGTTGCACAATTGGTTTGGCTACTTGGGGTAATTAAACATACTTTTAAACAAAATGAAATCCGATATTATATATTTGCCCTAAAGTATCACTGATGGAATTCGCTGCATAAATAGTTTCATTGTTGTTTTTTTTAACTACTAGTGTGTATCCACTGTACAAAGTGGTGGGTTTAATGAAGCTATCCCATTCAAGTGCGTCCTATACTGTACCTACATTGAGCCCGTCACCCTTGTTGCTCCCTTCCTGTTGAACGCTTGTCTCCTTGGTTTCCCCAGAGAGTCGCCCTTCAATTCTAGGTTCCACATATGAAGAAAAACACGTGCTATTTGTCTTTCTGAATCTGATTTCTTTTGCTTATAGGATGTTTTAAAAGTTGTCTCCTTAAATAGCCAGGTTGGAGTAAATAAACGTAGAAATCATGTATTGCCTCTGTGCTTGACTGTCACCGTCTCGGACAAGCATTTTGACACGAATTCTATGAGTTCTTTACATTCTTTTACTGCTTAAGTTCAACACTGTGGTGCTACTGGATGACTGAGGCATAAATTAAAAACACCCTGAAGACTGTTGGCTTTTCCACTACTACCCCGCCTTTCCTCCTAAATGAGTAACTAATATCTATCTATATTTTACTAAAAATGAATATAGACTATATATAATTGTATGTAAGTAGAGAACAGTCTATAAAAATATAGTATCTTAAAGGACACTTAAAAATACAAGGTAATGAACTTTTCACATGTATTTTAACTTAAAAAATCAAATATTAACAACTTGGCTTGTATATTTGATCGGGAGACAGTGTCTTCAAGAGCAAAATAAAATTTTCCCCAACATCTATTCAACAGCCTTCAATCTGTTTGTCTCAGAGCAAAATGCTACTTTCTTATCTATGCTAACCACATTTACATGTATATTAAGATCTGAAAATTTAAAATATATGTTTTTAAAAATATACATAGCTACATAATTTAGTTGTGAAATTTTAGAACAATGTCTTGAAACACCACTTTGTTGTTTGCAATTCTGAATAAAATTGTGAAAACTTAAACATATATTCAAAGCTCTCTTTCATTACTGTATATTAGGTCATGTACATTTAATGAACTTTTCTTACATGCCTGAAACCTCACAAAGGCTACTTCATTATTTTATTGACCACCAGAGGTCTCCAGAAACAAACCATCCAACAGAACAATTAATTCCAAACAAAAGTATCACATAAAAACAACTCCATTGTGTGCAGATTAAATCGTAACTGCACCTGCCAAGTTTTTAACGGAAAGACAGGGATGTTTTGCACATTGGCTTCCCTTGACTTGGAGAGGCTTTCAAAGAGTTTTCACAGGACTGGTACTACTGTATATTAGGATATAACTATTAATAAGCATATTCTTTATCAACAATTCCATTCTCACACTACTACAATAAGAACTTCAGTGAGGTCAGAAAATAATGGAAAATACAGCATCTCCTTCCCACCCCTCGGTGTTCATTTCTGCTCAGTCTTGCCCTGGGCATTGTAGTCTCAGAAGAATGATGCTGTGTGGTCTTTCTCATGATGAGAATGATATTCTAGTACTAAAAGACAGTGGGAAAGCAAATCGCCCTGGAAATGCATCTGTTCCCGTCTTCTCTTCCTCTGACGCCGAATCCATATTTGATCTTCACTCAGAAGGGAAGAGATACATACTTCCTTTCCTCTGTTAATATGTGAAGTCCCAAATCAAATTTGAATAAAGATAAAGAAACATTTATTTGAGAAATGCAGCATGAAGGCTGTTTAAAAATTTTGGCAACAGGTTTGTTGATAAGAAATTAAATGTGTAGGTAGCACACCATAGCACTCAGGTTTGAATAACAACAGAATGAATGAGAGCATCCTATATATCTCTATAAAGAGCCACAGAAAGGAACCAGCCTATTATTTTCCATAGAAACACAGAAAACTAAAAAAAGGAATGGCTTTCTCCCTGTAATGTTAAGGTCAACACTTAATAGTTCTTTGCATATAACAGCAGTTACATACCATAATACTCCCACCGTGACACAGGTGCCACAGCTATTCCGCACTTGAACACGCCACTTCCCGATCCCAGGACCATTGAGGTTACATACCCTCCATATGACTAGGGAATGGAAACAGTTATTTTTATGGAGGTAAAGGAATAAGGACATATGGTAAGCGAGTCGCGGTTTCCACATTTCTCACATCTTTATATACTGTGCCTCTTTAGAGATAGAAAGCATGGTATAGGAGGCTTAAATTGGCTTTAATTGGGCAGTATCTAAAGAATACACTTGGAGAATCCTGGTCCCTTTTCACAGATATAAGAAAACAAGCAGGGGACATTTAGTGGACCCTGGTGACCATATATACAAATTAAAGAAAATAATAAATAAAAACAAAAAGCCACAAACCTTTGCTGATTAATAAGCTTTTATCCCCCCCCCCAAGCCTTTCTCTTTTTTCCTCTTTTGCCCACCTCCTTCCTCCTTCCCTACTCTTGCTCTGGGCTCCTTATCTCATCATAATGAACAGAGGTATATGTCTAGCTCAGTAGACATTCTGGAAGCCTGCTGTTCCGAGGCCCAAGACTCAACAGATGTGATTTTCATCTCCAAATATTTGCATGCAAAAAATTAACCTGCATTACACTATATTCACTAAGGAGTGCATACAAATCCGTGAGTCAAAAAAAAAAACCAAATAAATAACATATAAATAATAACAAACAAACTACTCACCCAGCCCCAAATTGCAACTCGTTTGCTGTCCACAAATCCCATTTTTAAAAATTGTCTAAAAAACAAGAAAAGTTAACAACTTTTTTTTCCACTGCGTATAGAAAACTAAGCTAACTGCACAACTGTGAAGGCCTGACACTTGTTATCTCCTTCATTTAATACAAACTAAGAGGGACCAGGGTCAGCAATCAAAAATACTTGAGGTAAATGTCTACCATGCTAACATCATAACTAGAGTCCATAAAATTCTCTCTCTCTCTCTCTCTCTCTCTCTCTCTCTCTCTCTCTCTCTCTCTCTCTCTCTCTGTGTGTGTGTGTGTGTGTGTGTGTGTGTGTGTGTGTATACATGATTCACAGAAAACAAATCCTGGCAGTTTTTTTCACAGCTTTATATAAAAATTTGCAGCCCAGATGCACTTTTCTTTACATAATTGAATTTAAATCTCTCCAGATGTTTTTCAGCTTGAAAGTGGTTAGCCCCTGCGATAGAAAAAGACAAGGGCAGGGAGAACAGCTGAGTAGGGCTTAGAATTGTCTCTGGACTCTTACCTGAGAATTTAAATACCAACATCTAAATCAAATCCTGTACTGGGTGTTGATTTACTAATTTACTCAGCACCATTAAGGGAAAGTATATTTTCTTTGATGGATTAAGGACCACCAAACTGTGTCAGGAGTTGAAATCCAGGTTTTTTTAAAAAAAGAACTTTGTTTTATGCACCTATTTCGTAATCTTATCCATAAATCAAGTCATTTTTTTTTAAACATAAGGAAGTCTAGCAAATAGAATGCACAATTCTGTGGTATCCTGGGAGGTGTGGAGGTCTTTGCATTGATGGACAGTTGATTCTGTTTTCAGTTGGTGATGCCTGCCCAAGGCTGCAAAGTCAAGTGATACAGGAAGAAATTAAGGGCACTTCTCAACTCCTCTCCTTGTCAATTAACCTCTTTAAATACAGAGGCTCTGTCAATAGGGGCTGAGTCATGAGTGCACAGGGTGATACACCTTTACAAAGAAGACATATGCATGCTCTCACAAGGCCCCGGTCATTTTCCTATCTGAAAAGGGAAAGTACACTAAAATGTTCCTTTTTGCTGAAGTCCATAAACATTCCCCTGAGTTTGTACTTGATTTTGAACTTCGTATAAACACTGGTGCCAGGCTTCTTTCGCTGAACTTTATTGTGAGGTTCACTTGTGTTGCTGTGTTTAGTTCTTCTTAGTTGCTGTAACAGTGTTCCATTGCATAGGAAATACTGCCTGTCAATATTGTCTGAAACAGGTTTTGTTTTATAAATATTGAATTCGGTAATTTTAACACTTTTAGAACTCAAGTTCATGAGCTTGTGGCCTCCTCTCATAGAGAGATGACCAGTCTTGATAGATAAAAATTTATTTTTACAACAGTGAAAACTCTAATTTATTCTTTCTTTAATCTAAAATTTCTTTTACATTTTTAAAAAAATGGTCAGTAATTAACTTTGGCATAAGGGAATTTCATTCACTTAGGAATATTTATCTAACCTCTTTTCTTTGATGAATTTTCCTTGAAGGTATTTTTCTCAACACATTGATCATCCATGGATCACTCTGCATTTCTGGATCTATAATTTTACAACACTATCTTAAACCACCTGTTTATTAGACTTCTCCAAACCCCTGTGCAAGTGGCCGGCAACTCCAAGGTTCCACATCCAATTTACCAGCCGGATGCAGTGGAACAGAAAAGCTGGAATGGGCTGGATTCCAAGCCTGCTTCACCCTGACAAGTTCTGTTTCTTTACTTGAAACACATGATAAGAATATCCACCTCCCAGGGCTGTTCTATAGCTTAAAGCCATGTGCCTACCATAGGATGCTCCTCTCCTTTCCATCCAAAACACATCAGTTTATATTTCTTTGTGGGAAGGCCAGAGTGAGATGATGTTCATGCTTAAGGAAACCCTTATAATTGTGATTCATGGCAGTTCAGTTGTATCCCACAACTTTCCAAAAATAGAAGAGTTCCCCTTACAAAGGCTGTAGGAGCTATATTTTAGGCTTCATAGTTATGACTCCCTACAAGGTGAATGTACATTCAATTTCTCTATCACTTAGTTTTGACTATAAGGAATGGGCTCAACCATTTGGTCAGATGTTCACCTAGTGTGATGGTTAAATTTAATTTTCAATTTGGTTGTACTGAGAAACGGCTACATGTGTCTATGGGCAAATAACCAACAGGGGAAGGCCCACGCTGAATGTGGACAGCATCTTCCCATGAGAAGGAATAAAAATAGGGAGAAGAGAAAGCTTTCTGCTATACTATGAAGCAAGTAGGCTCACCACAAGTGATTTTCTACCTCACCATGGACCCAGAAGCAACAGAGCCAAGGACTTCTGGTGGAAATCTCAGAAACCGTGGTCCAGAATAAATAATTCCTCCTTTGATGTTGTTCTATCAAGTGTTTTATAATTGCAGTGAAAACCTCACTGACATTGAATATTGGTCTGAAGAGATAGATAGAGTCATTGCTGTGACTTATCAGATCTTGTAGTTCAGAAACCTTTGCAACTAGTTTGAAAGAGAAATTTAGAAAATTGGTTTGAAGGAGCCAGCAAGAATGATGTTAGCAGAGGTTAATGAGTGATTTTGGTGGGGGGCTTAGGAAACCAGGGTGCGGATAGGAATGCAGGCAGCAAATACTGCTCATTAGGAGTTGGGTGGGGGAAAAGGACTTGATTAAGAATTGAACCAAAGGTTATTTGCCTTAACTGTAGTGAAGGACTTGTCTACCTTTGGCCCATGCCCTAAGACCTTGTGGGAGGCTGGGTTTAAAGGAGAGGAAATTTCAGGACTGCCTAGCCTTCAGTGTGTGCACAATAATTGCTGGCTGCAATTATAAGGTGTAAATTGTCAGTAAACTACATAGAAGAAAGAGCTAAAACCACTGCAGTTGTCCCTATCTAATCAATCTAGGACAGTGGACTGAAATCTCTCAAACCATAATTCCAAATGAACCCATCTTCTTGTTCCTTCAAGTTCCTTCTGCCAGACATCTTATCACAGCAACTGAAAGTCTGACCAACATGGTACACTCGTCCCTCAGTTTACCCATGTGTTCTATGGATCACCAGTCTCCACTCTTAGATGACAGTAGTGTCTATGCTAACTCCCTTTCTCTATTCACATACGAAAAGAAACTTAGGAAATGCCTTAAAACTTCAAAGAAGCTGGGTGGCGGTGGCGCACGCCTTTAATCCCAGCACTCGGGAGCCAGAGGCAGGCGGATCTCTGTGAGTTTGAGGCCAGCCTGGTGTACAGAGCAAGCTCCAGGACAGGCACCAAAACTACATAGAGAAACCCTGTCTTGAAAAACAACAAAAAACAAACAAACAAACAAAATTTCAAAGGAATCTATAATGACACACGTTTTTATCTAAATATGTTATCTGCACTAAAAACCTACAGGATAGAAGAATTACACATTCACCCCAAACATCCTCACATTCTTCACATTTTACAAATAAATAGATAAAGAAAGAAACAAGGAGAACAGTAAGTGATGTTTGAGTTCATCTCTAGTCACTTACCTGGCTGCTTCAATTTGATCTTCAACTTCTAGTGTTCCCAGTCTTCTGTTGATTGCGTGCATGATCTTATCTCCTTGGTAACCACTTCCTCTGCCATCAAAGCTAGCTACTATGATGTTTTCTGTACTTGCAAGGTAAGTGGCCCAGTTGAGTCTGAAGGCGGCATCTGCTTTTTGACTACAGGGACCTGCATATCTGTGAAAAGTTCCACCTTGTAAGTCTTTATTGCTTTCCCAAATTAAATAAAGAACGCTTGCATTTTTCTTCTATGGACCAGATATATGCATCTTTCTCAATCAAGAGCCTGAAAATCATAATAACCATTGGGTTATCAAGAATGGGTCCTTTAAATTTGGCAACATGACCATTAAGGCCATGTGTTTCCTTTAAATACATCATTAAGACTTGTATTTGAACATTATTGTCAAACATGTTCTACATTTTAAGTATTGTGTAATCTTAGAAATAGAAGAAATAGTTCATCAAATTATTAGTGGAGATATGGGAAATTGTCTTATAAAAATAACAATGATAATTAGTGTAGCTTTACATCCCAGTTCAGAAACATTGCCAGTCTATACATTTATTCTTAGGTTGTGATTTTCTTTAAGGACCGTGACTGGAGCATCCCATACTTTGCATTTTCCTAAGGAACTAGTATGTTGTTGCTCACACTGAGACTCTAAATCAGGTAGAAAGGACCATAGTATGAAGAAATGCTAGTACTTACAACCTCAAGGATAAAGAAGTATAAACTTGAAATAGGTATGCTATTTTAACATCCTGTATTTGCAATCTTTACAGCCTCAAATCTGACACATGTCATCATGGGTACAGCCTTTATCAACTCCTTAGTGTACTAAAAGATGATCCCTATAGCTCATGGCATCTTATTTCAATGTCGTCTTTGCACAGTCTACATGACTTCAGGGTACATACAGATCTTCTCTAATAATAGCTCCCTCCTAACTCATCTGTCTCCTACTCATTGGCTGTCTCAACCTCACAAACAACAGGCAAGTCCTGCGTGCATGCCTCTACCAACGCGTTCTTGCCTCTTCTTAGAGATGGAAGTTAAAAGAACTTTCATTTCAACGAAATATCACATTATTTTAATTTTAAACTAGATGATGTAGCATTCTAAATTTAAGCAGAAGAACATATTCATGCATTCATATATGAGTAAACATTTTTCTGTAATATGAAATTCCTTGGCCTCATCAATGACAGAAAATTTGGTAGATTGAAAGTGCCCGTCTCTAGCTTGCTAAAATGTCCAGAAGGAAGGAAGGAAGGAGGTGAGGATTTGGAAACACCAGTGGGACTCCCGTAAACTTCTGGGAAGTAAAGCAAACCACGTGATTATGACAGAGAGAAATGTCTGTCCATCAAGTCAGGAGAAAACATAGGATGGATTTGTGAGGACAAAATGGGAGGAGGGAATAGTGTTCAGCGATGCAGGCAGGATATTTCCTTAATCTGTACCCACAGAGAAGTACGGCAGTTAACTGCTAAAGGATTCCCTCCTGAATACTTACACTTCTAAGAGTAAAGGATATTTCTTGGTTTTATCAAAGTGGGGAGGCAAGATCATTTGATACCAAAATCCTAAACAAACAGAAAGATTAATTAGTGTTAAACATAATTATTAGTGTGAGATTTCATTCCTTATTTCTCAGTAATGTTGTGTCTAGAGTTTAACAGTTTGTTAAATTAGATAGAAAAAAAAAGGAAAAGATCAGCTTAGGATCATGTTTTTAAGACATAAAGCACTCCGGTTTTGGTTCATAACTGCTAGTTATTCTGGTGGTAAAACGATTAAGTTATTTCTAATACAGCCATGAAATCCATCGGTGCCCTGTAAAATACAAGTGCGTTTTAGGATTTCTAATGTTTTGTTTTTATGCTTCTGTTCTCTGGCATCTTCTCTACTTATCTAGCTTGTTTATGTTCTAAATTTTCCTCCCAAATGTTTTCCTCTTCTTGAATTTCCTTGAAGCTGTTTAGAATTTGTAGTCGGCCATAACTCTCTTTTAAAATTCTGATTTAATAGCATTTTTATAATTCCTATTGCCATCCCAGACCGCAAAGCAGAGTCCCATTTTCAGCTCAGTCTTTCACAGAATGGAAACGGCTTCTGTGGAGTAAACTGCTTTGCACATTCTGTTTGCTCTTCCCCGGGTCCTTTTAAACGCCTGTGCTTGATTTACTATCAGTTTAATAAAAATTTATCTCAAAACAACAATGAATCAGTTTTCTTTGCTCTCAAAATAAATAAGAGTAATAAATCTAAATAGAATTCTGCATATTCAGGAAGATTTAAACTGAAGGCTCAAAATAATTCTGATCTCTAGATGTGTTTCTTACCTTGACTTTCCTTTTTGTTTATTGATTGATTTTATAATGATTTTGGTTAAAGAGAATAGTAGTCCGATATAGGTAGGCTTGTCTTCAATTTATATTTGACTAATTGTTTTCGTGCTTTTTATTCAATGTGTCAGTAAGAAGAAAAATTTTAATTTTCTATTATAATTTTAATCAAACATCAAACTATTAGCCAAGCTGAGTGATATTTTTAATCCACACACCCATCACTTGTCTGGCCAGCACTAGTTGGTTACTGGGGATTTTTTAACTCCATCCTTTTTGTAAATGTGTAATTTTGCTATAAGGAGGAGTTCTTCCCGGTCTCAAGATCTCACCTCCCTGTTCTCTTCTCTCAGGCCCTGTCTCAGTCCAGGCTTTCCTGTAGTGCAAAAGACTACAGCCTAGTGGGCCCTCCTCTCATTCTGTCAGTGCCCTCCTCCAATCCCTAGGAAAATTTCCTTTTAACCATGTGGCCTGGCTCGATGGCCCTAAGGACTCCCCGCTGTGTGCCCACAGAAATAGAAACACATCTCCATATTCACTGCAGAACCCTGCACCAGGCTGTCAAAATGAGCTCTTAACATTCAAGATGTCTCAGGGACAGGGAGCAGTGGCCCCCTGCTGGGTCAGAAGGCGCCTGTTAGCAAGGGCCCTGGTGACTCACATGCACACTCACTTTGAGCTGTACGCTAAGTTATTCTGTGTGGCTCTGCTTTCCAGGGCCTGTCCTACTATTTACAAATGACAGGAATTGAATAATTTTTTTCATTTCCCCTTTTAAAATATTTTATTTGTATTAGTTTAAGTTATGTGTCCATGTGTCTCTGTGTGTGGGTGTGACCAAGTGAGAGCAGGTGCCCTGGGAATCCAGAAGAGGGTGTTGGAGTTCCTGAGCTGGAGTTACACATGGTTGGTAAACCACCGGATATGAGTGCTGGTAACTGAACTCAGGTAGGTGCCCTGCAGGAGCAGGACCTGCTTCCAACTGCTGAGCCACCACTTCAGCTCCATATCTCTCATTATGGTAAATTTAAAGATGAAACTCTATCAATTGGGATTTATTTCTTCCTTTCGAATAAGTTGTTGTTTCTTAGTGGGGAAAGGAACTGAATAGAAGCAAGCATTTCTAGCTCAAATGAACCTATTGTTTTTTTTTTACATCCAGACCAGTGGTCCCTGAGTGTAATCCATGCTTATGCCACACCCTGTCCTGAGCTAACTGGAAAACAGAAAGAGGACAGAAGAATTACCCGCCCTCTCCCACCCCCCAAAAAAACCCCTGAAGTTTAAACACTTCAAAAAACAACCTCAAATTTTACTGTAATCATCTTAAGTATTTTCTAACTCTATAGTTCAAAGATAAAATGTATCAGGTGTAATTTCACTCAGCCATTATGTCTTTACAATTAATGTTTACTGGTAGAACAGACTTAACTAACTGAATGAACTGACCCATCAATAGTGCATTTTCACCAACTGCTCTCGACAGAATACATTTTATGTAGAGTCCTATTTTAAGACACAAAAAAGCAAAAATAGTAGTTCTTGTGATAGATTGTTTCATGGAAAAAAATAACCTTTTTATTGAGCTTTATACAGCAAAAAGTACATATTTTCAGACCAAATGGTCACGTTATTTATATTTTATTATCATTTCCATGAAAAATACTATTCCAAAAGAAATTTAACTTACTTGTTCCATTCAAAACAATGAAGTCCAGTTTTTTTGAAGGCATTTGGACATCCTGCAACATTTTATCCAAAGCAGAATTGTCTTCCAGGACTCGTAGCTCTAAACAAACATATGAAACGGCATTAACTCATAATAGTGCAAAGAATTTGGATCACATGATGCCGTAGTGAGCAAGTGTGCTGTGTGGCAACTGGGATGTGCATACTTCAGGTAGGAAGGCTTGGGTCCAACTCATTGTTAAAACACTAAAGCCAAGGAAAAAATTCTCATGTCGGTCCTATTAACATGAGCTTTCCTACAAGCCAGTGGAGGGCGAATTATAACAAAATACCTTTATGATCAGCGCTGCGATGCAGAGTATAGCGGGGCAGACCAGGGCCTGTGAATATAATCAGTGAAAAATGTTTTAGATGAGAAGAGCATGCATGCACGAGCTCTCAAACAGATCAGCTATTACTGTCGGACAGAACACAAAAGAGCTATTGCAGGAAATAGAAAGCTTAACTGTTTCCTCCTCACCCCCCCTTTTTTTTTTTCTTAAAAATAACTGCAATCAAGTGAGGGATGAATTCCTGGAAAGGCACAGGTCTCAGGTAAAGGGTGTAGGAAACAGACCTCTGCCCTGCTGGACGTCTTGGGCAGGTTACCATCTCCATGACCAGTTTCCTCATCAGCCAGCTGAAATGACAGCTTAACCTTCTCCACTCTCCATCTGCCACCCCATACTGACCACACCACCTCTCAAGCCCTGTACTCCTTGGAGGGTGAGTGGGCAGAGCTCTGGAGCCAGCTTCACAGAGAGGAGGCGAGTCCCCTCTCACCCCATCAGGGGACCCACTCGGAAGAGTCTGGGAACCAGGCGGCACACCTGCGGTGCCTGACTTGGATAAGCAGCTTCTTCCTGGCATTCAGAAGTGTTTTTCTCACCAGCCCGAATCCTCACTATTTATCCCAACTGTGGTAGCTGTGGAGTGGAAGATAATGTACAGCAAACTATCTTGTGAGCTACTTGCTTTTGATGTATTTTAATTATATATTTAATTTTTATGTTTGCTTGAAAAACCTCCTCTGTGTAGGCACTGCTAGACCTGGGTTTGCATCCTGGCTGACTCGCTGGGTGAGTTAGGACAATGTGTCTACATGTCGATATCCCTTCATATAAAATGAGGATAATATGTAATAAAATTTTGAGAAGTTTTATTAAGATTTAAATAAGATCATAAATATTAAGCTTTTAGCACACTGTTAGCACACTCTCAAGAAATGACGGCAAAATGTAGCCATAGTAAAGAACACTAAAGAAATGCATCATAATACAAAATACAGCAGTGAGGAGAGACCAGGGTAAATAGTTTGAAGTCCCCTTTTGGCATTGACTATTCTTTCTAGAATATTTTGATTCTTTCTCTCATTTTGAGAAGCAGCCTGGCACAGCATTAGAAGGGGGGGACTCAAGAGAAGTCTGTGAGAGTACTTTGAACTTACTGTGTGAACTAGAATCTGCCATTGTGCCTTCCCTGACCCAAGCTTCTTGACTTGCAATAAACACTAACAGTAGCAATGTCAATAAAGGACAGAGCAGTGAGTGTTCTGGGTGACAGGTACCACTCACCGTTTGTTATTAAGCTAAGGGGCAAATGCATAAAACAATCATTTAAAACCTGTAACATGTGGGTGTATAAGAGTGAACTCAGAGGGAAGAAAAGGTAATGTGTACACATCACATGATATGACTGGGTAGAAAGGGACTGAGGTGTCTTCGAGGGTGCCTAACAAAAGGGCTGAGCAGAGAAGAAAGCCTAGGTGCTGAGAGGAAGCCCTTAGGACCGCCTTCACCAGGGCAGTAAGGACAGGAGCTCCCACAGGCCAGGCATCTGCTCTTCCTCACAGGCGCTGCAAACTTACCCGAACATCTCAGCTGATAGAATTTTGCCTCTTTGCTAAACGACACCGAATAATACTGACATCTTTCTACATCCAGGTCACAACTAAGGCACTTCACATTGGTGTGGTCAGTAAGTTGAATTCTGTAAAACCAGCGGTGCTGATTAATTGCTTCATCAAAGGCTGTGCAAAAGGAAGAAACTAAATAATGCCATGCTCTTGTTTCAGTGGAATCAGACTGCCAAAGCAACCCTCCAGATTCTATCTCTTTGTCATAAAATACATGCATTAATTCACAATAACCTTAATCTCCCATTTTTAGGAAATGCCAGTAAACACCTAAAAAATTCACTGTTTTGGTTATATATGACTGATAAAGAGAAGAAATAGAAGTACTTATAACAATTCCAGTGTAATATTAGTTAGGACAAGACAGGAGAGAGAGAGAGAAAGAGAGAGAGAGAGAGAGAGAGAGAGAGAGAGAGAGAGAGAGAGAGAGAGAGAGAGCGCTCAGGAATAATCTGTAGGTAGAAACCCTGATGTCAGCATCCCAACAGCACTCTTACTGATACAGATTTCTTCCTCCAGGCATGTCTTTATGTTCATTACTAATGTAGTATCTGAGAAGAAAACAAAGGCGATATATTAAACATGTTTTACAGAAATGTTAAATACATTCCTCCATCTCCGACCTCAGGCACACACAGCTCTATTGCATGAGTATGTGCCCTCTGTCTACACTTGCTGCTCTGCTCCTCCACCCACCCCAGGAGCTATCTCCCTCCATCATCTCTACCCAGGACACTTCCTTTAGACAGTCTAATGTATGAATCCAAGGAGTTCTTCCTGGATTGAAGTGGTAAGTAGAAACTCGAAAGAGGGCTTTTATATGAAAAATATGCCTGGACAGCCAGCTTGAGATTGAAAAACCCCCACTGCAAGTACAAATCTTGTTTTCTGTCTTTTCTGTTTTGTAACACAAGCTTCATGGATGTAGGGGATGCATATTTCAGAGAGTAGCAGAATTCCTTCTGTAAAGTCTTCAGAAGCTACTCTGGGCAATGGTAAATTCCTCTGCGATGAGGCCAATAAAGGAAGAGCCCAAGATCCCAATGGAAAGTAGCGTGCCTTTTGCTGACAGCTCATGTATGCTGTTAGTAGGCGCTTTCAGCAAAGCTTTCCATGTTCCAAAGAGCAAGGCCGAACACTGGCAGATAAAATTGCCTTTCTCAGCCTCTCAAAGAGTCCTTGTAAGTCTAAAGTTAACAGAATGCCAGAATGCCCCTGCAGCAGTCCAGGATGCTCCAGAGAGACTGCAGCCTCTCCAAGTGCAAAGCAGGTAAGACCAAGAGGTAGAACCGCTTGGTGGCATGGTATCAAATCTGCTGAGCATATGTGAAAATCATTAAGGCTTCCGTATGTTAAAAAGAAAAAAAAAGATTGAACACATTCCAAATTGACTACTCTTTGTGGGAGATTTTTCCTGCAGTTCTGTGAGAGAGGGTGTGATTATAACGTACAGGTTTAAAGCCTACTTACTGATTATTAGAATCTACTTACAGATAATCGCTGGTCAGAGCTTCGATCCCAATGACTTCCCAGGCTCCTTTTGTAATAAATGTACAGTCCTGATTGGGCTTTTAAATATGAGATTAATTAGACTCCCCTATCAAAGTTAAGCAGAGTTATTTGTATCAGGAATTCATATAACTATGAGGTTGCTTTGGGGGCATCAGTGTCCTCCGATTTCACTTCATCCCACATACCACTGAATATTTGAATTAGTCTATTTGTACACATTGCTCAATACCATCAAATGATTTCTGTTTTAGTTGGGAAAAAGAGATCAGCTTAAGATCTGCTACATAAGCATACTCACATTCTTATCTTTAGGGAAGTGGCAGATATGTCTGTAGCCATCTTTGTCGCTGATGATCTTATAGAAACTGCCACCGTCAGAAGTGAAGTGGGGCTCTGCAGGCCTAAACTAGACAAAGACAGAGCAAAGAAATATCACACTGCCAGTCTCATCCCAGGACCGACTCCAGCTTTTAGAAGTCCTCTCCAGTATCTGTATTTTACTAGAGTGTCTAAAAATGAAAGTCTCCCTAACTAGAAAACGTGGAGCAGAGAAAAAACTCCTAGGCTAATTTATTTGGTGGAGGTAGATGTGAAAATGCACATAAAGATGCCCACAGCAGATACTGGACACTTGGAAATGTTTCTGTTGTTCTGGGACATATCCTGTGAAAAGGATAATGAAGACTCCCAGACGCACGGGCATGCAACCTAGCATTCACTTCTGTTTGAAGAAGGAACTTCCCTGATGTCGTAAGTGCACTTTCTAGAAAGCATCTTATTATCTAACTGTTTTAGCTTGGAAGTGGTTTGTAGTATGAGGAAATTTTCATCCCTGCTTTTACACAGTTTTTTGTTTTGTTTTGTTTTGTATTGTTTTTTAAAGTCAGGCATAGTCTTTAACCACTTCTGGACTAGATGCCATCAGGAATATCTGTTGTAGATTTCCCATGGAAGCATTCATATAGTTATTTTTATCCTAAGCCTTTTCATTTTTGCTAAAGATGATCAATAATTTACAAAATATGGTTACATGAAAATGTAGAGCAAAATTTTCATTTTTTTTTAAAAAAGTTCAATAAAAGATATCTCTCCGAAAATAACGTTTAAATAGAAGAGTGTCTCTTTCAGCCTGGAAGGACCACGTTGCATTTTAATTTCTATTTTGTAGTGACGCTTTGAGCAGGTAGGGGATGGTCTTTTAAAATTCTTGGTTCTCTTCACCCTCGATGTTTCCTCCCTCATCAGCTCCCGTTTGGGGAAGGAAGGAAAATGCTTGCCTCTTCTATTTAGTGATTCAAAGTGAATTCATTTAGGGAGCAAGCTGAGGCGTGCAGTACACTTGGTGTTCTCATTACGGAGCTCCCAAACACATTCCCCTCTCTAGACCTATGTTCACAGCCTTATCTTTTTAATACATTTCCCTGTTTCCCCTGGATGGAGTTGTGCCTAGTAGAAATGTGTGAAAAGTGGCATCTGTCTGGTTAAATACAGAGAGGAAAAAACATATTTTTTTCAAAGAGTCGTGAGGAAGTGTAGCATGTCTCTTGCCATGGAGGAAACCACTTTTCATGTTGGCAAACCTCTCCCCTCTGCCCAATCAGCGCCTGGAGAAAAAGGACATGTGAATGCTGTGGCAGCTTCCAGCCCAGCAGAAAGGGGTCGTCTTCCTGGACTGAAACCTCACCTCTCTCACCCAGAAGATGTGAAATGTTTACAATTTTTTGTGTCACTTTGTTTCCCTTTTAAAGGAGGATTAATAGAAGTAGTCATAGAAACTAGATGTCACTCAGTTTTCATCTTTCATGCGAGGTGTCATGGTGGCTGGAGTCCTTCCGCGCACCCCTGGACATCCCACCCATGCTTTCTTCCACAGTCTCAGACTTTGGTGCTTGGTGCTGTGCATGTACATGTGATGTGGTGGAACTGGGCAGAGTTGTGAGTCTCTGAGGGTCACCTGGCTTTCCCAGATTAAGCTCTTCCTTAGGGTGCCTCCTGATGTGTGCACCCACAGAGGTAATTTCCCCCCAGAGAAGTGTGCAGTACCCACTATATGGTTGGTACTGTTCCTTGTGACTGTAGTCCAGACTCGGTTAAAAACTGTTTTCTGCCTCCAAAGTGCAGAACTCGAGCAACAGGTCAAAGAGAACATCCAGCAAGCAGCCTGGCGGCCTTTCAGCGGTGACTGTCTTTGGGCTCCCTGGAAGCGCCAGTTGGCTGGAGAACGTGCTTTGTTTTGTTAGTTCTGCTCTTGACTTTGATGTTTCCCTTGTCCCTTTACCTTCTTGGGTATGCGGTAAATTCACTATAGGAAGCACAACTAACACTCTGAGAAATGGGCCAACTCACATTTCTATCAGTGACAACATAGTGCCTTAGTATAGGACAGTTACACATTAACCAGCTCTGAGCAGCAGTCGAAAAATGTTATAAAATCTGTAACTCAGAACACTTACTCTTCCGACCCAGCCTGTAGTGCTCATTTCAACATGATGCTGTGCCTGGGGAGAAAAAGGACAGTGCAGTGTTTCAAAGAGAAGATGGTGAAATCCATTTACTTACTTACTTTATCTGTCTATCTGTCTATCTATCTATCTATCTATCTATCTATCTATCTGTCTGTCTGTCTGTCTGTCTGTCTGTCTGTCTGTCTGTCTATCTGTCTATCTATCTATCTATCTATCTATCTATCTATCTATCTATCTATCTATCTATCTATTAAAATGGGGTCTCATGTATCCCAGGTTGTCCTCAAACTGACAATATTGTCAAAACCTTGAACTTCTGATCCTGTTCTTTTCAAGTGCCAGGATTGCATGGATCCACCACTATGCTCAGTTGTATTTAGTGCTGGGAACTGAACCAAGGCCTCTGGGCATACTAATCTAGGATTTTGCCAAATGAGCTACATCCCTAGCCCCACAAAAAATATACTACAAATGAAATTACACTGATAAAAAAAGTAATTGAGAACAATCTCTCACCTTATAATTCTACTTATGTTAGTATTTTTCATGTAATTGCATTTGATCACTTACCTCTGTGGCCTGGAGCCCTGACTTGGAGCTGTCCCGAAACTCCAACTCGAGTTTGAAATCTGACATGTGCAGAACTGGATAATGTCCTTTGCTTTCCTCTAGCCCTCTAGCCTGTTCATAGGCCTTTTCTTTCTAACTACTTAGTCTAGATTCCTACTTTGTGCTCTCTTCTCACAGAAACCTCCCCTACCCCCTTTCTTCAGCTTGTCTGTCTTTCCTTACAATGACATCCATCATTCCTGTCCTTAGGATGTTTCCAATGATCTACAGCCACAGTCTCCTAATTGGATGTTCAGTCATCTTTTATTCCTTCTAGTCCATTGTCCACCCTGCTCAGGCCCTAGCTCATCTTATTTGGTAACAGACAGCTCTAGTCCCATTATACTCTTCATTTTAGAAATGCAAAACAGCTTTCCATTCCTTACAATATAAATCCAAACACCTCAGCATGGCCCCTGAACCCAAATTTAAATCTCTAGCCTCATTTCCATCCTGTTCCTCACCTTCAGCTTAGGTGGTAAGCACTTCAGTCCCTCTAAGCTCTACGCTGTTCACCACGGATGTTCTTGCACAATCCTCAGCTGAGATGGACCTTCCTCCCTTATCTGTTCACATAGGACATCTTGTCCTAGATGACTCTGCGTCTTCCCCTAAGCCATTTCCTAGTCTTGTTCCGCCTGACTCCAACAGAGTATCTGCTATCACCCTCTGTATCTATCTTAAACCCTCTTATGGCATAATACCCTGATACTGAGATGAGTCAATCAGCAGAAAGCAAAGAGCTTGGGTCCCGCAGTTTGAGTTCAAGTGTGTACTATGACTCATGCACTTTTTAACCTTTAACCTCACTGAGTCTCGGTTCTACTGTACCTGCCATATTGTAAATGCATGGAAAGTCTTATGGCATATCTTCACAACCACACTCTCTATCAGAACAAAAACATTTTTGGGAAATGCCAGCTGTCTCGTTAAAAAAAAAAAAAAAATCCCATAGCTTAGCATCAAAGTGGGGACATTTTAAGTAATGCTTCTTGTATAAATAAATGACTGGGTCAAGCCATGGAATATGACTTAAGTTCTCAGGTGAGAATCTGCCTGGTGCCCATCTAGGATGAGAGCATGGAGGAGTATGTAACACAGAGTTCATGACCAGAATGGAAAAGAAGGCACAGAGTGGTCATGGCATATGCCTGCAAGACTTCAGTGCCTGTCTCTCCTGAGGCTGCTGGCTCTCAAGGGGGTTTTGCTGAAATCCGCAGCCTAGAAGGACTTCAAGGTGTCCTGGCTGGGAAGGTCAGCACATCAGTTGGATCAACACTCGGTTCTCCTCAGCATTATCACCCTCTCGGGCTGATGGTTATATGTGTTTAAGTTCTAAATCAGTTTCTGCTTAGATATGGTTAAAGTCTAGTAATAAATCTGTGCCTTCCTGACATTCATTTTGTTTCCCACATGCTCAGTTAGCCATTTCCCATCCTCTGTATTTTATCTGTTCAGATAACGGTCATTCTGCTTGCAGGCTCCGGTCCTCTTCCCGATTTTGAACATGGACATCGAATTCTGTCTTCTGGGTTTCTAGTCACTCTTCTTCCCTTCCCAAGTGATCATATCCACAACTAACACACCTTGACTAGTGTGCAAAAGAGAAATAGAAGCGCCACCAGATATCCAGTGTCTGACAAGCAAGGCTGACGTGCTGCCTCAGGGCTGGATGTGTTTTCAGAGAGAAGAGAGACTAAAACATTTCCTGATCCCCAACCTTCGCTGTCTCCTAGGACATGGAGCCTGCACGTCACATGTCACAATGCATCCCAGTGAGACCTTACCAAGGGACAGTTCCATGCTTGGTTGGTCTTATCATAGTCACAGATAGCCATCACGGAATAGTTCTGAATCCTCCTGAGCCACTGCAAAGAAATTCTTTCTTCTGTAACCCACACCACATCACACAAATAGTGATCCCTGGAGAGAAAGAAGGGGATGGGGATTTTTCAGAAATTGTGCAGCTGAAGAGATGGCCCAGTGGATAAAGTGCCTATCTAACAAGCATAAGGATTGAACTTCTGACCCCACAATCCAAGTAAAGTCCAGGTAGCTATGGCAGCCACCTGTAATCCTAGCACTAGGGAGGCAGGGAAAAGGGATCCCTAGGTCAAGTTTCTAGCTAAACTAGCTGGAATTGGCAAGCACAATAAATAAGAGTAGAGAACAATCCAGAAAGATGACCCATGTCAACTTCAGGTTTCTACAGGCATGTGCCCACATACATGCAAATACAAGCATGTACACCACACACATACACACACATATAAATGAAATATGAGGTGGGCGGTGGTGGTGCATGCCCTTAATCCCAGCACTCAGGAGGTAGGGGCAGGTGGGTCTCTGTGAGCTTGAGGCCAGTCTGATCTACAGAGCGAGTTCCAGGACAGCCAAGGCTAAATAGAGAAATCCTGTCTCAGGAAAAAAGCAATGTGAGTTTTTCCAGGCCTTGTTGCAAATGAACATTTTACTCAATAAAGTATATCCATCAAGGAAACCCGCAGACACCGTCTAAATGGCTCAGACAGGAGACCGAAACCGTGTTTAGGGCTATTAAATTGTGAACTTGGACCCTGGTAGCAGGGAGTCAAAGGTGAGACTTTTTCATCTCCTCTCTGCTGCCTGAGAGTAATACAGTGAGGTCAGGGACACTGGCAGAGATGCTCGAATTTTCTGGCAATATAATATGCCCCCCACCCCCACCCCCATCAATGGTGTTTGTCTGGAAAGCTGTTGCTAAATCAGTCCCATGAGCCTCCAGGAGCCTGTCAGAATGCAGGTCTGAGAGCACATCTTCACCTCCTGAGAAGGAGCCAGGACCCCTAATCTAACCCAGCTCTTCTGCACTCACCCCATGCAGAGTTGTCAAGTGAACAGAGGGAGAGTTCCCTCTACCCAGGACGAGTGATATGTCCTTCCAAATAACAGGGAGGAAGCAAAAATAAGACATGGAAAATGGAGCTTTTCAAAATTAATGTGTTAGACGAAAGACAAAGAAACATTTAGTTGGGGCCAGATAGCAAATATTTTTAGTCTTTGTGGTCTACGTGTTGTCTGTCACACAGACACGGAATAAGGGCAGCCAGAGACAACGCTGGCCCTAACAAGAGTAGCTATGTTTCAGTATAAAGCTTCATTTTCAATGTCGTGAATTCTTCATTCGACCAAAGTGTAAAGCCATTCATAGCCGTGGAGGATATGCAGATGAATGCCAGCCACGATGGGTTTGAATCAGATCCTCTTCTGTGAGCCCTCCCTGGTTCTATACCAGTCATTCTTGCCCATTTAGATTAAACAAACAAACAAATACAGCAACAAAAACAACAACGACAAACTCTTCGGAGGCTGAAGCAGGCAGATTGTTGAGAAAGTTCAAAGGCAGCCGAGACCACAAGGTAAGACCGTGTCTCAGAAAACCAAAATCAGAAGAAACCAGAAACAAAACCCAAAGGATGATCTGAAGAGATGTGTGAGCCCATTGGTTAGGGAGAAAAAGCCTCTTTACTGATAGGCACATGTTGGCACCCAGAATATTCTTCCTCTTTGTAAAAGTGTTCTGGTGGCAGAGGCAGAGGAGGGCAGGAGAACTCTTTTATGATCCCTCGTCACCCACGGTAGGTAGCTTTATCTGTGAAAGCCATATGTTATACCTCAGTCTTGAAAATCTACACTGCAAAGTGACTTTTTGCCATTTGAAAGCACTGAGTAATGGAATGTGGGATGGAAGCCAGGAAACTCATGTGCATTGGCCATCTTCCTTGTCCATTTCTAGATAAAGGTTAATGGACTTGGATCTGATGGCTTAGTCACTGTCAGTGGCCCAGAATGTACTCTGCACTCTGAGAGGGCTCGGTGGAGGCCTTTTACCAAGGTAGTAGACAGTCTGTTTTGAAACACATTTTATTAACATACTTCCCTCTAATTACAGCCCTAAGCCAATATCCTGCGAGGGTGAGGATCCCACACCTACAGCCAAGCCTTCATGTGAGCCTAAGCCTCTTGTCCTCAGTTAGGCAGAGCGACCCAACAACAGTTTCGAGATTTTGGAGATGCGTTAGTCAGTCATAAAGGGAATCTGGTTGATTTTGATGTTGCAGCAGTGAAGTAGGATCGCACATAACAATAAGAGTTTTTTAACCCGTATGAACTTGACTCTGTGCCAGGAGCTGCCCGAGAGCGTCCCAGAAGACTCGCGACCACTCTGTGAAGCAGGTACCACTGGGGCTCCTGCCTAGCAGAGGAGGAAACGTAAGCGCAGAGAGGTTAAGTAACTTTCTCAGGATCACCCAATCACAGAGGTTTAGAGCCAGGGTTCAAATCAAGCAGATGGCTTCAGATTTTTCCGTTCATACTTGTCCCTCCTGTAAATATTCTCCCTGTCCCATTGGGAAGTCCTACTAGTCTGTTTCACTCTTATGATTCCTCGAGTGTGCAATTCCTTTCTCAATGAAATCTATTTATTCCTTGAGAGTTATGTATAAACTAAATTTTTATGAAGGAAGTCAGCTGGTTACACTCCCAGGACTTCCTTTTGAATATCCTGCTGTGGCAACTCTTTGAAGTGATTTCTTGTCCTTTCAAAGATGAGGCATTTCGTGAAAGGCTTTTACGTGACATCTCTGCCTCTAATTTGTGTAACTGTTTCATTTGTACATTAATGATACTTAAAATAAGCTGTGCTTTGCTAGCTGGAAGGAATAATGGAGGGGAAATGCTACCCAGAGCAATTGCAGACTGCGGAGTGATTAATTCAGTGAATCACCAAAGGAAACAGGCGTACTGCCAGTGCCGGCCGTGGGCTCCATGCCACCCTTTGCTCTGATGGGGATGCCAACCCTGCTGGGTCCACTGACAGATTGCTGAGAAGAGGGATGGGTGGGGTGAGATGCAGCAGAGTCGAGAGAAACAGTGTTGTACACAAGTCCTAATGTGTCTGCTTTCTTACAGGTGTCACTAGTTTGCTGGTTGGGGAGATGGGACGTCGTCAGTCCAGTTTACCTCCTGCCTGGCAGCCTCGGGCTTTGATGAGCCTAGTGTGCAGACCAAGGGTCATCCAGTGTTCAGAGAGATAGAGGGAGTCTTTATTTACTGTGTCCCTTAGGACCAGGGAGAACAAGGGCAGGATAAGTCATAAGCTGGATGTGATGGCCTCCTGAGGCCATTCAGCAGATGTCCAGAGGGGTCACCTCGCTTGACACAGCCTCTCCAGTCCTGTAGTTTTATCCTAAAGAATTTTTACATGGCTAGTCAGAGGGAGAAAAGAGGGACTTGGTACATGGGATGATTTTGAACGCTGTCCTTGGAGCTGGCTGTGTGAATTCAGTCCTGTGCCTGTGCCACACACAAACACTATCACCTGGAAAGCCCATTTCTTATCCATCCATACATTCATCTACCAACCCACCCGTGCAACCATCCAGCTTCTCATCTGTTCAGTTATTCTACAAACAGTAACTGACACTGTGTCCCAATAACCCTGCTAAGCACCAGTTACTATTGTAAAACTGGCCCTTATCCCACACACCTTGTCTTGCTTCATTTGGCCCTGGGAACACAAGTGTAAAGTTAGGAGTTTCACAATATCTGTATTGTATCCTACTTTCTCTCAAATATTTTGAGCTCTCAAATTCCCATTATGAATAGTCAGTGCACACCAGGAGCACAAATAACCCCATCAGCTTCAAGCCTCCATCTATGAGGTGGTAGAGAGGCTCATCTTGTCTCATGTTCTAATTCCTAACAAGAGCACAGACCAGCCTCGTCCACTAATAGGACTCCACTTGCTGGAAGCTCTTCAGCAGAGGTGTGTGCTAACAGCAAATGAGTGAGGAGACCTGGGCAGAGGAGGAAAGAGTGATGCTGATCTTGCCTGCTAGTGTACTTAAGGATCTAGTGTGTCACAGGGAAAAGCACCACCCAAAGGAATGAAGTGCTCGTTAAGTATAACTTGTCAGGATCACCTCAGTCCTGAGGGGTCTGTTACTGAGACCAGAAAGTGTTATCTCATCACCTGGAGAATATTTTCCCCAAGTGAACCTAGAGTCTCATTTTAGAAAAGTTTTGATCTCATCAGTACTAACAGAGATCACAGCTGTATTTTAGACTCTCCATGCAACACTTCCCTGTGGCATTTCCTAAAACAGCTCTTCCGTAGTATGAATGTTCTACACAGAGTAGCCCCTCCAAGGAGGCAGCCTTCACCAAGCCTTTAGCTTAAGGAAGTATGAGAGAGCAGAGAAGTAAGGTGATTAATTCAGGAAGAGCAAATGCTAAGTCCTTAGATGTGCTAACTAACACTTCTGAGCTCTGCACTTTCCCATTGAGCTTTGGAAAGTGTTTTCATTGTCTGTAAAATGACTGTGGATACAATACCATAGGCTGTTGTGGGGAATAAGTGAGAATCCAAGGGCAGATCATTAGCCCAACCCTTGGAAAGTACTCAACATATTGGAATCTAATTATACAATCATTTTCTTATAGTAAGTGTCAGGTCCCAAAGAAACCTGGGACAAGTCTCACTTAGTACCTGTGGCTCCTCCCAGCACTTTTCACCCCACCCCTACCTCCCCGAGGACTGGCCTTCCCTTCCCCTTCCCCAGCTTCTCTTCCTATATGAACCCACCATTTGGGCCATGTGCTTGCTTCGTCCTCTGCTCTTGGCCTCTTGGGCCACAGCTCCTCTCCAGGTCAGTCCTCTTGCCCTCTCCTCTCTTCTCTTCCTTTCTTGCCCCTCAGTCTGTTGGCCATGTTCAGCCTACTTCTTTCTCTCCCTCCTCTGGGCCCCTCCAGATGCCTGTGGCTGTGTCCTCTCCCTCATATCTACAATAAAATTCTTCTCCTCAACCAGACCTCAGAGTGGTCACATCCTCATTGTCATTCAACAAGCAAAGGTCTCTGTCCTCCTGATTCCCGTTTCCTGTGCTAACTTGCTGTATGATGTAAGCACGTTGTTTTCTCTCTGTGAACCCTAGCTCGCTCTCCGTGGAGTTCTAACAGTTCTGGGGACCTCCCCAGATCTTCTCTACTTTTTCAGGAACCTAGACGAAGGAGTAGGGGCAAACTGAAGCTTGTGAAGCACAAGCAGCGATCTTCCATCTGTTCCCTAGACGTGTACCACAGTCTTGCGTCTCATCTAAATAAAGGCTTTCAGGTCCTTTAAAAAAAAAATCCGTCAGCCACTTTGGAGGTCCACAGCTGGCTCTAGATGAGACTGTTTTCTGAGCTGCAGCTCTCCACAGACAGGTGTTAGTTACACATGGGAGCAGGCATGGCTCGGCTGTTTCTGGACAGCCTCCTGCACTCCCATGCCCTGTGGGTTCCACCTCAGGGCCTTCCTCTCCCGTACTGCTGCAGTCCACCCCTTTAGTGCCCATTCTGCAGGGAGCTTTCTTCGACCCTCTGGGCATGGGGAAACCCACCTCACCAACTGGGGATGCCTCCAACCTGCTGCTCACGTCTCTGTCACTTCACACTCCTAGTCACAGATACGGAAGTTTGGAATATCCTCCCTGACTGGAAATGCTAGAAGAGTCTAGGTCCCCCTTTGGCATACCTTAGACTGTAAATCATGGTTTTTCATCAGTGTTCACTGAAGAGGTTGATGGGTTGAACCAAATAACAGATTTTAGAACCTTTGGGTATAGTTTTATAGCTTGGAAAAAACTCATGGAAAATGACTGGATTTAAATTTTTTACTATTAAGATTCCTTGCCTGAATAAATATATTAATACAGGTATTTCTAAACAAACTGGTGAATATCTAAGCACAGAGTCCAACCTGCACCCAGCTTGATAGTGTCAACTCAGAAGAACAAGGTGCTTCCTCGTTGCTCTGATGCCTTTTCTGGGTCCTTGAGGGCACCAGCTGTATTCATAGAGAAAGTTCCTCATAGTCCCCCTTTCTATCCAGAGAGACAGACTGAACAGGCCTTCCCGAGGTTAAGGTCTTTCTTTTCAACCTCTGGACCTCATTCTCTTATCTGTACAAAAGACCTGTCATAATCGCTGTTGGGAAGAGAGTTGCTTAAGACAACTTAAAGGGTAAGATAGAGCACGTGTTAACACCCGTGTCTGGCACACACTGAGCACTCAGCATGTGGGTTGTACAGTGTCTGGTGGCAGGATTTCAGCCATTATTGAAGCAAGTGACATCTTGAGGGACAATCAACCATAAGGATTCTCAAATGTGACCCACAGTTTCTCCGAATTTCTCTGGGTCTTACACTTTAGGGCAGAATTACATCTCATCAGAATGAGGGTGTTCAGTCCTTTTTTAAAAAAGCTTTTAAACTACCGTTGAGAGGCACCATGTGCTTCTCCATCAACATGTATTGGTTACATACTGACAGGTCACAGTGGGCACCACCAGCCTGTCTGTAGATAGCACGTTTCCATTCCCAGAAACCCCATGTGGTCCTCATACTGCACTACCCTCTGCTCTCCCCTCACTGGATTCCATTCTTCCCTGTAGTGCCTCCAATATCCCAGCACACACCTTTTATAGGACTTTGGATTTCCTTTGCCAGTGTAGTCCCACAGGGTATCCCATGGAGAAGCAACCCTAGCCTTGCATCTTCTCACTGGAACCCCCAACTAGGCCCCATCATCTTAGCCCACCTTGGCTTTCTCCACAACATTTATCACCATCTGGCATTTTAGACTGATATCTATTTGTCCACCTGGTGTTATCTGCCTCCCCAGTGACACCTGCCCTATTCATTGTGCATGCCTATCATTGGAATTGTGCCTAGTCTGAAGACATGAAGAGTTTCAACAAGAAGGTGCTGGATAAAAGAACGAATCAAGGATACAAGATGATGCTATGATTGATGTTGCCATAGGTGTCTGAAATGCTCTCCCCAGCAAGTGAGAAACCCTCTACACCCAAGGATTCAGGTGAAGTGTCTTACCCTGTTGCCACGGATTCAGGAGCAGTGACTTGGATGGGAACTGCGCTAGTGGTTGAGCTGAGGGAGTCTGTATTTACAATAAAGAACTTTACAGTTGGATTCACAGCTCCTGCCTAGGACAAAAGAAAAAACCCACAGAATTGATAATGGTGTTTTAAAGCCTCCTCATTACATAGGTTTAAACTGCATTAAATGTCTGAATTATGACTATAGAGTTATAGCAACTGGACACTGTCAGACAATTTAATAGAAATAAAATGAACAAAAAGGAAACCCTTTATGTGTTCTAGTGAAAATATATATTCATGTGTGCATGTGTATGTTTATGAAACATGAAGATCTAAACACTTGTAATCAAATCATGCATGTTTGTTTATTCATAATCTGTGTGCTTTGTGACAACGAGGACAAATGCCTTAAAAAATCAGTTGTATCATTTGTCAATATATCCTGATTCTATAGGACAAAAGTTTTGGTGGCTTCACTGTGAATATCACTTGCACACCCTCAAAGGCTCAGTCCATCAGGAAAATTAGCCTGAGCTCAGAGCCAATTGTGCTAATTAACTTCACTCCAAGTCCAAGTTAATGTGTTGGAGCTCAACAGTCAATACTACGACAGAAGCCTGTAAACCCTTTTAAAATGTACACATGGATCTTCTATTGACAGATTAGTTAGAAATAATATGATTTTTTAGAGAATGTTTTATGGAGCTTTTTTTCCCCCCAGTTTCTCTCATCAAAAAATAACATTCTCTGAAAACACATCTCCATATTTAGCTTAGGATCTTTTTTCCTTTTAACTTCCTCTCCCTTCCTAAAATGGCAGATCTTCAGAAGGCAAATTAAGTGAGTTGGTAAAAATAAAAATTCCTTTTTCTTCCTCCCCCCCCCCGAATCATTTACGGCAAAAATACGTTGTTAGCTTTTCCTGTAGACGACGCTGTGGCCGTTTTTATGATGGTGCTGAGGAATTCCTGGCTCCCTTCTAAAGCCCTCTCCTGGCTTACACTGCTTGACAAAGCTCCTTGATTTTAATACACACATCGTGGATAGCAGGGAACAATCTTGTAACCCAGGATGCTACACGACTATCACAAATGCAGGACGTGCAAAACTCACATTAGTGCCAAACCTGTAACAGAGCCACTGAAACCCATCCCGCACTGTGCCCTGTTTCTTGGTAATGCAATCTGATATGTAACCAGGCTTCTCAACTTCAATTCGGGCTCATTCCAACTTCTACAAATGAGATGAGCTTCTGATTCAATTACAGCCTCTCTTTTCCTTCATTCAGGCATTTCCTACCCCTCCCTACCTCCTTCAAAAGCATTTTCACCATCTTTTTCTGCTTGTCATTTCTTAAAGTTTTTGGAGAAATTACAAAACCTTAAATCACACTCTTTCCTGGGATAATAAAAATACTTTAAAATTGCCAGATGCTGTTGACTTCAGCAAGAGAA
Organism: Peromyscus eremicus; assembly: GCF_949786415.1. Lineage (NCBI taxonomy): Eukaryota > Metazoa > Chordata > Mammalia > Rodentia > Cricetidae > Peromyscus > Peromyscus eremicus. Next base: position 40,900,359 of record NC_081419.1, read on the forward strand.
ATCACAGCAAGCTGTTGAAGAGAGACTGACAATATTTTCATTAGCAGGAAGGGATTAAATGCAACCATTCTCTTCCCATCAAATCACAGAACCACTACCCGAAAGGGGGCACAGACCTTTGGATATGGAATCCACACTGTCCTAGGGTACTGCAGTGACTCATCGGAGTAGAAAGAGTATTCAATGTGTGGGACTTCGGTGTCATTAAACTGGGCATATGCTAAAAAAGTGCTGTTTGGAGACCACCACAGTGCTGAGAAGGCACCGAAGATTTCCTCTGAAAAAAAAAAAGACATAAATTGTTCTGTTACAAGAAAGCTGATAAATTGGCTTTGGCATTCAAAATATTGTTCTCATTAGCTTTAGTAATTATAGTAGAGTTCAACTAATGAACCATTTCACATTTGCTGGGATTCCAAAATCAAAGTAATACAAATGAATAAAAATAAGACCTCCAAGGATATGTCTAGATTGTAAAAATAAGTCACCCATTGGACCATTTTAGAATATTTTAGTATGCAATATTGGATATAAGCTCTATATTTTTTCTTTATCTTATAATCCTCTAAATTTATGCCTCAAAACATACTAAAAGTAAATTTCACACAGGAGGCTGGTTTTCCATTCTAATTTTCAAACAGTCAACACGCCAGCATGCTCTCCCTGGCTGGGCTGAGTTTCTACTGAGTCCACGAGGTACTGGTGGGTGGCGCAGAGCTCTAGGCTATCAAACCAATATGGTGCCCAGAGTTTACTACTCTGGCACAAAGAAGGTGTGGAAAGGATGGATTTAGAATGGAGAGCACACCACAGACCCCTACAGAGAAACATCTCTTTTGCCCAGCCTAGAAACTGAAAACTCCCTGCCTTAGCCCCCTCCCCTGATATATAGAGAAGAGGATAAAAGATAGAGACAGCTGAAGGAAAGGTACAGCTTTCAAGCCTAGGGTTGGATTCATTTCCATCTCTGACAAAGACAGTTCCTTCCTGTGATTACTCTGAGACCTCTCCATGGGACATTTGACCTCAGACTCTTAAAATGCCAGGGTCTCCCTCACCGACAAGGGATTGAAGATCCACATTCTTTGGTGTGGATCTAGACTCCCTCCAGAGACTCGTGTTAAAAGTATTGATCTCCAGCCTGTGGTGCTGCTGGGAAGTGGTGATAATATTGATAGCTGGATCCTCTTGAAAAGAACTTAGATCACTGGGGTTGTGACCATGAAAGGGATATTGGGATCTCGGGTCCCTTTGCTTCCTTACATCCATGGAGTAAAGAAACCCTTCTACTACACACTCCTACCAAGGTGTACTATGCCGAGACAGAAGCAAAGCAATGTGGCCAAGTGGCCAAGTGAACATGAACTGAGTCTCTGACACCCTGAGTCAAAGTGAACCTTCGCTTGTTTAAAATGTTTTTTTGGGGGAGGGGGTTGTTATAATGATAGAAAATTGATAAACATGTAGGTAGACAGTGGAAAGTCCCAATCCGCATCTCATGTCACTGTGTAAGTATAAAAAATCAAAGCATAGATTCTAGAATTTTAGAGTTTAGGAAATTACATCTAGGGACTGAAGCCCTATCTTTAGAGGAAGGCCCTTTGAAAGCTGTGAGGGCACTGGCCTGCATCGGGTGGCTCAGATGTGAACACGACAAATGAAATCCCTCCAGTTACAATTACCCCAGAGAAGATGGGCTGAATTGGTTAGAATCTTATCTCAGTAACACCCAGATGTTTCCAAGAAGAGCCACAGGTTGGGGAGGAGGCTGTTACCTGTTCCACGCTGAAGGCCCTGGAGGACCCTTGGTGCTGCCCACCACTTAAAGAACTTATAATTTCATTATTAGTTTTAATCAAACACTTTACTCCTGGGCAATAGAAGTATCTTTTTCTCGTGACATTATTTCTGCCCGTTGTCACATGTTACCCACTACATTAACCTGATTCTGGCTGAGTAGGAATCAAAAGGCAAGCGCGGAGCTAAACTATTTTTTAACTTTGAAGAAGAAATAACAGGATGAAACAAGGATGAGTCTTTCTAACAAACATGAGGCACCCTGGTAAATTATTTGGAACCGCCTCAAAATGTCCTTTATCTTGGCAACCAATACATGGAAAAATGCTTTCTTAATACTTCCTAAATCTCTTTATCCTGAAAGACAGAATATTCCTTTTTAGGTTTTTGGTTTTTTTTTTTTTTAACTAAACTTTCCAAATTATTTTTGCTTTCTTTAAAAACAGGAAATCATGATTCGTCCCAGGTTAGTTTGGATGGACACAAATCCTTTCTGAAACAAGTAATTTCTTTTCTTCTATTTGGCAACTGCATACAAGATTTATCTCTTTTTTAATATTGTGGAAGATTTCACTGTCCTTGGAAACTTCTGGGCTAGGCAGGCTTCCTTGGAGAAACACCTGATGTTAATCTGGGTGCTGTTATGACCTGGTAAAGCCAGAAGAGCAACACAGAATGGCTCTTTGTGGTAGGAAGCCAAGACAAGCAGGTTATTATGAGATAATGGGGACAGAGGCAGCCTGGGGGCAGTTAGGGGTTCTGTGTCACTGTGAGGTCTAAAAGAAATCCCACGGTATGTTTAAGTACACAACTTATTTTGAATCTTACTGAATCCCCCTATTTTTTAGTATAGCAATGCTGAAGTAGTCTTAAAAGTTGTAGATGTCTAGTGGAAGCCCATGAACTGTGGTCTGGGGCCTGTGGAGCCCCCATGGGACTGGACTAGGCCCTCTGGATATGGAAGACGGTTGTTTGGCTCAAACTGTTTGGGGGGCACCCAGGCAGGGGGATCGGGATCTGTCCCTGGTCTATGGGCAGGCTTCTGGAATCCGGTGCCTGTGGTGTGACACCTTGCACAGTCTTGGTGCAGTGGGAAGGAGCTTGGACCTGCCTAGGCTCAGTGTGCTAGGCTCTGCTGACTCCCCATGGGAGACCTCGATTTGGGGGATGTGGGGATGCAAGGTGGCTTGGGAAAGAGGGCTGGGGGTTGGGGGGAGGGGGGATCTGTGGATGGTATGTGGAGTGAGTAGAAAATTTCTTAATAAAGAAAAATGAAAAAAAAAATTGTAGACGTTCTAATTAAAGATTTAGTCTCTACCTTCATAAACCCAGTCAGCGATCCCATTACATATTTCACCATCTTCTCCTGTCCATGTTATCCTCTGACTAGGTGAATTTGGTTCAATTTTAACGTAAATATCATTCTTCCAAACATATGCCTAAAAAAGATGGAAAACATTGATATCAGTAATCATGTTACAGTATGTTTTATCTTGGGATCTTAAAATACTATGCAAATAAGAGAATAACCACAGAAAGTCTATTTAGTGGGATCCTCATTCTTAAGTTACAGGTATGTAGTCCATAATCTTGAAATAATTATAAAAAGTTACCCATATGTTGAGACAAGGAGGCTTACAGCTGTCACTGTGTTGATGGTGAAGTGTGTGTGAAGACCTAATACAGCCTACACAGGATGGTTTATGTTTGTGTTTCTTCCTTGGGACATTAGAAGATGGAATGTAGCTGCATTCTTGGAGAGGGAAGTACAGTGACAGAAAATCATCTCATCTTGTTATTTAAATTCTTGTGGGCTCTAACATTCTTCTAGCATTCTAGAACAGGAAATATATTTACAGTGAATTTGAAGAGAGACTCAAAAATTTCCAAGCACAGCACAAGAGGAGCTAAAGAGTTTAATAAACATTTTTCCTAGTGAATAAGCAACTCTGTCTAGAATTTTTAATAATTCCATTTTATTGGGCTAATAAAATATTGTTTGGGGTAATGGCCCTATATTTCTAATATAATGAATGAACATGCTTTCAAAATGTCTACTTTATACTACGGTTAGTGGCATCTGCCTAAGAAAGATATAGTCAACCTTTTTCTGGCAGCAGGAGACATGTACTAACCAATTTATGACCTTCTTGTGACCATGTGATCCACTGTGTATTATTTGGAATCTTCTCCTCTGTGATCAGCTTTCTGGAGAGACGATAAGAGGATATATTACCCAAAGAATAACTCCTTGTGAGATAGCCTTTAAAATTACATCTGAAAAGCCTAGTAGTCTTGACGGAATCACTGACCTTGTGTTCAAGTCATAAACACTGTACGAAGCTGTGTAGGAGTGCCTCCATTGCTGCAAAAGAAAACCGATGTCTCAGGCTTCTGTGATTCTGGCAGGCTGGCTATTTACTCAAGATGACAGGTATGGTAACAGGTTACTGAATAAATTTCAAATTTCATCACATATTACCATTCCTTAAATTCTTAGAACTTTGGAATTGAAAATATCCTTGAAACCATCCAGTCAGAAGTCATGAAGGGTTTATTCACTTTGGCATCACTCCTCCAAGGACCTTTCACGGGATCTCTGTAGACCAAAGTGTCAGTTTTGATACTGAGTGATACTGTTTTGAGCACAGTACGGTAAGGGTGCCTGTTTAGAAAAACTCAAATTTTCACCTTTCACCCACATCGCTTCCAAAATATTTAGAAATTTTTTGACTCTGTCAGTGGTGGTGACAAGGAGGCATATTAAATGCTTGGTGCAATGATAATGCAAATATCTAGTGTTGCAATTTTTAAAGTTATCTGAAAATATATTTTAAAATTAATATGTGTGTCTTCAATTTTAAGCAACCAAGCAGTTGAAAATGAACAGCAAACTAAATACAAGGTAGCTAAAGGAAAGGAAACAATACAGTAAAGACCAGTATGAAATAGAAAGCATATAGTGGTGAAAAATCAACATGGTCAAATGTTGGTTCTATAAGGCAGTTAAAATTTTGATTTCTGTTAGTTATCCTAACAGAAAAATAAGACATTACTATCAGAAATGAAAAATGAGACATCACAACAGACCCCACAATCATTAAAGGATTAAGAGACCACTGTGAACATCTTTTCAATAAGTCATAAAAAGTTGAAACAAGGAAATTTTCCTTACATAGTCCTACATTTAATAGACATGTGGAATCAATGAGTGAAAGTAAAGAAAATCTCATATCCAAACGACTTTGCAGCAAATCTCTTACTATTTAAAACCTATATACAAATGTTTACAGAAGCTTTATTCAGACTTGTCCAAACTTGGAAGCAGCTAAGACATCCTTCAATAAGGGGTGAGTGAATTAACAGACTGTAATAGTGAATGCAATAGAATACCATTCAGTGATTAAAAAAAAGAAAAAGCTATCAAACAACAGAAAGGTTACATACTGAGCTAATGGTGTGACTTCCTGGAAAAGGTGAAACATGGAGACAGTAGTGCTTGGTGGCGAGGAAAGGAGATAGACAAAGTACATGGGACTTCTCACAATGAGACCTCTCATCTCCATGACTCCTCAGAGCTGGATACATACTGTCCATTGTCACCTTTCATAAAGGACTCCAATGTAAAACTGTAGATGAGTTAATAACCAAATGTCAGTGTTGGTGCCTGCATTTCCACAAATATATCGTCTTCAATGTAGGATGTTTATAGAGAAGACTGGGAAAAGGAACATGAGGGGGGATAGAGGGACCTTCTGCTTACTTTCAGCAAACCTAAAGCTGCTCCAAAACATATTATCTATCAATTTTAAGATGTACTAGAGCTATGACTTGGAAGGAGGAACTCTATGATCTCATATTCCATTTCTATAGAGCAAGTAGTAATATGAAAAAAATTTCATGACATTATATGAATTAAAAGAAAATACAGAAAGAAATATGCTAGGCTTTAGGAAACTAAGTAAAAACAGATAGGAGATATATGATATGTATGAGCACATCCTTGCATTTGTGAAAAAAACTGCATTGGTATGTGTATGTGGATAAAATTAAAGATACTTTTGAAATTCCTTATGTGTACATTTTTATACTCCAATAGTTGCATCCTATTATCACTAGATAACTGAAGTGTATTATAAACTATGTATACTGTTCCAGAAACTACAATAAAATTCAAGCTCTGTCAATAAGGAGGAAATTGGCTGCATGGTAGCAGTGCCAGGGCTCCTAACCTCACCTGCATATCATTTCTCACCCTCCTACACCCTCATGTCAACAAGTATTTATTAAATTCCCATTTATTGTTAAGTCATACATTCCTTTCCTGAATCCTGGATTATTTCAACACACCCCATGCTTGTTTCTTGGCAACCTCAAACATAATATTTCCCAAAGCCAAAAGGTGTGGTAAAGTCTAGAAATACTAAGAAAGACTGAGATCATCTCAGAATCATGACAAAATCCCCATGAGGTATAAAATGAAATAGGTTTATCAATCTACTTAGCCTGTAAACACTGGTGTGTTCACCTATCAAACATTGCTCCACTAAAGGGCCCCTAACTGAGCAGGGGACATGCGAACAGGCACTACAATAAAGAAATCAAAATAAGATGTACCAAGAACTGTAATGGAGGCAGGCCAGAAAAGTGTGTAATCCTAACATCGCTCTGGATCCAGAGAGAAACCTGTGGGAAAGAGGATTCTCGAGCTGAGTTCTTAGTGATGATTGCCATGGAGAATGGGAGAAAGACTGCTATAAAACAGAAGCTAAGATGCAAAGACAAGAAAGGCCATGTTTAAGACCCTAAGCTGTGGTGTCTCCCACCCTGGAATCAAAAGTCTCCTTTTTGTAAGGTCAGACAAGCTGCTTTCTAAACTTGTTTTATTTTTTAGGAAAACCGGATAACAAAAACAACAACAGCAGGTGCATGAGGATTCATGTGAAGTGCTTCCAAGACTGTCAAGCATAGCCAGCATGTGATAGGTAACACAGCTCCATCTCCAGAGTGTGTGGCAGTGAGCAGGGATACTAGGAGAGCATCCACACAGACGGCAGGACACCTAGTCACTCACTCATACATCAGTCACTCATTTGTCTTTATTCACAACTTAGAAATAGTGATTGAAGATATGATGGATCTAAAAAAAACCACTGAGCCATGTATGGCCTAAAGATGCAATAACATTAGCCTTTTCTTCTTTTTCTGAAGATGTTTATCAAGACATTGACTCAATTGTTCTCAAATTCTATTAGATACTCTCAGAAGTAAAAAAGAAGAAAGAAAGAAAGAAAGAAAGAAAGAAAGAAAGAAAGAAAGAAAGAAAGAAAGAAAGAAAGAAAAGAAAGGGAAGACATACTCTCCTGTTTGTAGCTACCTAAGAATTCAGTGGTTTGCAATGAAGCATGCATTCATCTAATATTTATTTCTTGAGCATCTATTATGCAGTCCAGTCCTAGGAGCTGAAAATACAGTAGAGACTAAAAAATGGAGAAACTGCCAAGAACTGTGGTAGGCAATAAAAAAGCAAAGAAATAGCAAAATGGCATAAATGTTAGGAAGAAAATGAAAGAGGGTAATGTGATAGAGTGAATTTGAGGGGTATGGGTAGCCAGAATGATGGGAAGCCATGTTAAAGTGGTCCAAGACAGCCTGGAAAGGAGCTAATAAAGACAGAAAACTGGAAGATGCTAGAAATGAAAGCTCCAGCAGAAAGCAATAGCAAGTGCTTTTGCTCTTGGATGGGCATGTGAGTGATGCTTGAGGAAAAAAAGAAGAGCCTTGTGACTCTGAAGTGAAGCAGGGAAGAGGAACGCTGATCAAACATGAGTGTGGGACAGGACGCTTCAGATGGCAGACTGGGGTCCAGGCACCAAGGCTCTGCGTGTTATGCATGCTGCTGTCTTATTTTGCATAAAGGATGTCATTGGAGTACATTAGCACGGGTACAGCTTAACCTACATTATAATGTAAAGGAAACACATTGACTACTGTTTGACTGGATAGAAGGATCTAGATAACACAATGAAATGAAAATACCAGTGATGAAAACATGCATCACTAATGCTGATGTCTGTGGCCAGCCAGGGAGCTACATCTAACAGTGCATCACACAACACTTGTCAATGCAGACCAAACAGTACCCTGAGCTGGTTTCTTCATCCTGCTTCTGCTTTACCTTCATGCATTAGCTTTTAACATTCATAACTGTCACCCACCAGTTTGCAGCTTGGGCTGCTTGTTGGAATAAGCTACACTATTAGAAAATTCTGATAGCAAGTTAATCCCAGAAACTTGAATGGCAAGATTAAAGCTGGACACCAGGACTTTTAAATTTTCCACAAGTAAATTTGTTTAGGGGACTTATTCTTTTACAGTATTTTTATTTTATAATTAATTTCACATATCAGCTACGGATTCCCCCGTCCTCCCTCCTCCCACCTCCCAGCCCCCCCCCAACCCATTCCCCACTCCCACCTCCTTCAAGGCAAGATCTCCCCTGGGGAGTCAGTCCAGCCTGGCAGACTCAGCCTAGGCAGGTCCCGTCCCCTCCTCCCTACACCAAGGCTGAGCAAAGTGTCCCAGCATAGGCCCCAGGCTCCAAAAAGCCAGCTCATGCACCAAGGACAGGTCCTGGTTCCACTAAGAAGCACTGGGTTGGGCACACCAGCACATTAACTGAGAACATCTGATGTGCATAGAGTTGATGGGTTTAGCAGAACACAGAGTCTTCCTATGCAGGAAATAGAGCCCACACGGTGGATCCAAGGTAAACACTATGACTGAGCGACACCATCCTGAGATGGCAAATAGAGAAGGGAGTGCTGGCTTGGCTGGAGTCCAGCAGGGTTGGTCTGTGAGATAAGGCCACTCAACATTATTTATCAGCGGGCGGGGGGGGGGGGGATCAAGAGGAGAAATCACTGCCTTTGTATTTTGTTTTCAACATAGTGTCTCTAGAAGTTTTCAGTCCTTCCAACCCCACTTTAAAACTCTATAATTGATAGCTGTTATCAACTGAAAAAAAAAAAAAAGAGCTCAGCTAAAGTGACTGGTGACCCTGGAGAGGATACATGACTTGATGATAACCTTTGCAAATGCCTGGGAACTCTATGTTCCGTAGGAGACTGGGAGAGGCAGAATATTCTCAGTAGGACCTTTGTGACTAGAGCTGAGGTGTCATTCAAGACTGGCTTGAATAAGGTTGGGATGTCATCTGGGGCCTTGTTTGACTTTCCTCTGGAAGATGGGGATGTTAACATCTTTAAAACAAGTACTTACTGAAGGTCATACTATACACAGACTCAGAAGAGAGGGACATGGGACTAGATGACTCTGTGTACAAGTCAGATGCATAAAGTTACTTTAAAATCATGTCAAAATTCCTATGATAAATTTGACTAAGCTATGTCATTAGAATCCTTAATGTGTTCATTATGCCTTGTAGAACTAGAAATCATTAAAATACATTCCTTTGAAGATACTCAGTAGATTTGTCATTTATAAAAGAGAACATATATTTGATGCAGACTGAACTGGTTTTTCTGTCAGCACTGTTACCAGATATCATCCTTAAATACGCATATACTTGAAGTCAGTTAGAAAAAAAATGTATTCACTTTAAGATGTCACATACTAAAGAATTGTCTTTACCTTCACATAGTTGTATTCTAAGAGAACGAACCGTCCATCGGGTGACACTGAATAATCACTTATAGACTCTCCAAAGGCTTCCTATTGGTCAAGTGGAAGAAAGAAAACACTGAATGTTTTGAATACCCACACTGGTCATTCGCTAGGTAGAGGGAGCCCTACACATGTGGATTGTGCCTTGAGAATGTCCAGTCACGAAGAGATAGCACAGTCGCGCACACAAGTGACAGTGATGTTAGGTGGGCAATGATGACAGTTAGAAATCCAGAGAGGGAAGGATTAGCTGAAGGGACATGGTTCAGGGGCACAAAAAGAACTCTCTCAACAAGAAGGGCAACATGGACAGAGAGACAGCACGGGGAAGAACAGGCATGTTTAGAGTGTGTTTGAGGGTGACGTGCAACCGTAATACATCATGACTGTGCTAACACAGTGGAAGACGGAAAGACATTAAGTCACAAAAACATAGGTCAGGAACTATGAACTAAGGGTTTTTGGTATGTGAAGATGATAGTACCATATCTATTTTGTTTATTTTTCACTAGATACCCTGGCGATATGTGGATGAGATTGGAAGGAAAAGAGGGGGTATTGTATCAGCCTGGCCTCCCGAATAGCAACAGCGACCACGGTGGGAATGGAAATCTGTGAGACAGGTGACATGCAGCAGAGGGAATCAATAGCATTGCATAGCTAGTTATAGGGTAAAGATGGGAAAGTTAAAGACAATAAAGTTCCCAGCGTAAGTGACGTAGAGAACTGAGTGATTATTTCCAACACTGGGAATTGAGCAAGAAGAATATGAAGGCTTGAGAATCGAGGACACTGAAGGGGACAAACCAGTGTAGCTTGGGATGTGGAATTTAACATGCCCACAGGAACAGTGTAGGGCTAGCAGGTTCTTGGAAAGTGAACTTTGGATCTTGAGAGGTTAGTGTTAATATGTGTCTGAAAACCAAGCCATGGAAGATTAAAAACCAATGCCATGAAAGTGCGTGCCATTCACCCAAGGGGAGAGCCCAGAGTGAGAAAAGGGGCCCGTGAGTGACGACAAAGCCGGAGGAACACTTACATTCAAACACACAGGCAGAGGAGGAATCATCAAAGGAGACTAAAAAGCAGCCAAGGCGGGGAACATTTCAAGAAGGAGAGAAAGATCCACTGGGCCATGTGCTGCAGAGTCCGACAGGGTGAGAAATGAGTCCTCATGATTTGAAAAGAAATGAAAACAGTCCCCAGAATTCCATACATGAACTAAGTGTGGGACCAGACATACAAAGGTGCTGTTCTCCAAGAAAATGGAGCTGTTTCCGTGTTCAGCATTGAATAGCAAGAGATTGTTTTCTTGTTTGTAGAGGTATTCATAATCTGAAGAGAGAAAGCAGCCAGATCAGTATTACAAGTTGCTGTCAAACACTTCCATAATCTAAATTTTTAAAAATTAAGCTCACACAGGGCACATAAATACTCTATGCTGGGCAAGCAGAAACAAAGGACATCGTACTAACACCAATTTATATGTCCGTCATTCATGTCAAGCATTCAATTCATATTTAACTCTTTACAGTAGATAGCAAAAAAACAAAAAACAAAAAACTTCAGTTTCTTCCCTTTGCAATTCTTTTTTATTTTTATTTTTATTTTTATTTTTATTTTTTTTTGGTTTTTCTGAGACAGAGTTTCTCTGTGTAGCCCTGGCTGTCCTAGAACTCACTCTGTAGACCATGCTGGCCTCGAACTCACAGAGATACACCTGCCACCGCCTCCTGAGTGCTGGGCTTAAAGGCTTGTGCCACCACTGCCCAGTTCCCCCTTTCACTTCTAAACAAGAACAAATACTCTGCATAGAGTTTTAAAAGTGAGGATTGTATCTTCTCACTGCCCAAAGCACTCAGCAACCCAAGCTCACTAGAATGAATACAAATGTAACATTTCCATCTCATGGGCCTCACCTGACACCCATCGCAAGGTGTAGGACTTGACTCGAAAAGTATTCTTTAAATAATCAGCTAGCGAATAAGTTCTGCGGCTATCAGCTGCTGCATCATCTGTTGGTAGGAAAATAAAAAGAGGAAAATATTCAGTAAGATAGAGTAGCTACGTTTGGGATAAAATAATATACCTGATCACAAAATGTCAAAATAAGATCGCAAAATACAAAATATATCTTGAAAGATTTCAGATTAGGTAAGTGGAGTAAGAATTCCTTTAAGTATAAAGTGAGTGTGCTCGCTATTATTTATATAAGCGAGTTTCATTGAGAATGTCTAGACCAGCAATATCAATGAGTGCATTTCTGAACAGCCATAGTTGAAGACAAAGATAATTTAATTATAATGGCATATTGCATTTAGCACAACATGCAAAAATATTATCATTTCAGTGTTAACCAGTATTTAAATGTTATTAATCAGACTTTCCATAATCTTTTTTTGTACTAATTCTTTAAAATCTTGGACCTAGATTTGACTTACAGCACATTTCATTTTAACTGTGTTCATTAACTGGGTTCATTTCAAGTTGATAGGTACATGAGGCCAGTGGCTACTGTAGAGGATCACCCTTTGCTGTGGCTTTCAGGACATTTCTAAGTTCGGTTGTTCTTCAGAGCCCTTTGGTATGTGTTGGTCACCTCCCTGAGAGATCTTGGTTTCTATCACTACTCTTCCTGAAACTTGGTGGGATCCATGGGGTTCTATACTCTCCTACTAGGTACTCAAATACAAAGTCTGAAATCATTTTTTTAAATTTGTTTTGTTTTTTTTTTTTTTTTTTACACTGTGTGTGTGTGGGGGGGGATTGCTTGAGAGAAAATACACACATACCATGGATTATGAGTGAAAGTGAGAGAATGCCTTGTGGGAATTGGTCCCCTCCTTCCTCTTCTTACTCCATACTGGATCTGTGACCTAACTCAGGTCTCCAGGCATGGTAGTAAGCACCTTTACCCACTGAACCATCTTGCCAGTCCCTGAAATAATTTTTTATTATCTCTTTTATTTCCTTCCACTTCCGTGTAAATGACCTTGTTGATTCTTCCTGAGAAATGTGCTTCTTGGGTGTCACGACTTCAAGTTCTCAATTGTTATCCCCACTCCGTGCCACCACCAGAATGCCTTTCAGCCTGGTGATCTTCTCCTTAAAAGCTCCCTGTATTTCTCTGTTGCCTCCAGGAACACCTGAAGGTCTTTGCTTGGCACTAGCCACCTTCCACTCTCTGACACAGCACTTTCTCCAGCTCATGTCCGCTGCCTGCAGATGCTGTCTCATCTAGTCATGTGACCTGCCACTGAACACAGTACCCTCTCTGGCTTTCCCACCTCTGCTTATCCTTATCATCCTCAACCATTTCTCTGTAAAGGCTTCAATTGCTTTTGTTCTCTGTCTCTCAGCTCCTTCATGAGGACTTCCATTTTACCTCCTGTAATTTGCTTCTCATATTCTTTTAGCTCTTATCACTTAATGATTTGTGTTGAGAGCTATTTTTTTTAATTAAACTTGTTCTTTAAAAAATTTATATATATATATACAATGCATTCTGGTTGCTGTTACTCACCCATCTACCCCTGTCATTTCCTACTCCTCCCTACACATCCTTTTTCCATGTTCACATCTTTTGTTTTGTGATTCACTGAGTTTAACCAGAGCTACCTAAGTGAGCATGAATATTAAACTATCCACTGAATCCTGGTAGGTAAGCCAGTGGATGCCCTTCTCAAGATAATGACTCCTCTCTCCCAGAATCCAACAGTAGCCAGGATGGGTAGGACCCCATTAATTCCTTTCTCATCCATGATTGGCTATTGGCAGGTCCAATCTTGTGCAAGCAACTGCAGTTATTGTGGGTTCCAGCTTGAAATGGCTGTGTCATAGCATTACACAACCCACCCATGTCCCTATCTTCTAGATCTTCCTCAACGGTTCCTGGACCTTCAAGGCATGCCATAAATGTCATGTTTAAAGCTGAACTCTCAAAAATTCCCTATCCTTAGCATTTTGAGCAGACAGGAGTCCCTGCATTGAACACCATGACACAATTGTTCCTTATGGGGCAGTGAACCTCTGTCTGATTAGATTCAAGGTCCATTACACAGGAGGGAATTCATGTCTGATACTATAAACCTGGTAAAAACACATAGCTCAGACTGTCACAGACCCCACTGGGTAACATATTATTGTTGTTTAGTTAAACTGGCATGACAGAAAACTGCCTCCTAAACACCTATTTTTATACCCATAGATCAATGCCACTCTTAGCCTTATTGAGGGAAATTTCTCTGTAAAATGAACTGTGGCACTGAGAAACATTTTCTATGCTCACTGTGCAGTTTTCTCAGTCAGGCCACACGCTTTTTTTTTTTTTTTTTTTGGTTTTTTTGAGACAGGGTTCCTCTGTGTAGCTTTGCGCCTTTTTTGAAAGCAGTATTTTTTTTTTTGGGGGGGGGGTGAGGTCAGAAATGTTTGTTTTTTTCTTGGTCTTGCTCCAACACATACACGTTTTATTACTTGATGTAAGATTTCATAACACAAATGTTACACACAAGCTGAAGTGGCCAGTTTCCCCAATCCCAGAGACTGATAATGAAGAGTGGATGCTTTTCTCTGCTTCCTCAACTTTTTCATGTACATAGACACTTCCACTCACAGCATCAGCCATGTAACAGGCATTCCAGTAAGAGGTGCACTCACAGCCCATGGGAAAATCATTCTCTTATAGAAACTGTTCTTTCAAATGAAGTTCTTAATGGTTTTTCTTTTGACATAACCTGACAATATCTTGTATATGTCCATTAAACCTTTTGCTTCCATAGATAAAGTTGCTACTTCTCCTTATTAGTTCACCGATGTTGTTTAAACCAAATATGTTAGATAGGTTGAAGAAACGTGAAAAACCCATATGTTTTTCAGCTCAACCCTGTGCGTCTCCCTAAAAGTAGTAAAGGTATTTGTGTTTATGAGCAGAAAGAGAGCAAATGGGCAAAAATCTGCCCTTGACTTTCCTTCAAGCAAGAAGTTAAGCATTGTGCTACTGAAAACACTTTGAAACTCCTGCAGTGGAGAGGAATGTCACAACTGGATTTGTTCACTAATGCCCTCAAGTGTTTGTGTCCACCCAGCTATTTTTTCCCATCTCAAATAGTTAAGAAGCAAGTTTTATTTGATAAATACTACTGAGTATATATATGCTACTATCAAGAGCTACTAGTCTACAATGGACATAAAACACATCCCCAAATTAATAGAAATTGAAGTACAGTGACTTTAGACATTCACAATCCTATTATTCTCTTCTGCATAGAGTTGGTTTGTACCCAGAGAAAGGGAGGAAATATGTATATGTACACACACATACATGGGTACATAATGAAAGAGACGCTACCATAGAACATATATCATTAGCTCTTGCTTTTGTAAGAAGGGAAATAAATGAATACTTGATAATAAGTTACACAGTTCTATTTTATTTAAGTAATATTTAAATTGCCAAGGTTTTCTCAGGTTTGCCCAGATTTCTCATTTAAAATGCTGATAAGAACCCCCACCCACTGCAGCCCTAGTTGCAGGCCAGCAGGCAAGACTCTTGCAGGCAGGACTGCCCACCATGACCCCCCCCCCCATCGGACCCTGTAATCTACAAGTCCTACTCTGTCTCCTAACTCCCTTCCCCCAGACCTCAGTGGCTCTCTGAGACACAGACTATGTCAACTCCTATTGGACCAAGAGGTGAGTAACTGTTCTCCCAGCTAGTCAGCCCAGTCTCTAGGTCTTGGCTCTAAGGCACAATCCATGCCTCCCCAGTCCCACCCATTGCAACCCAGTTGCAGGCAGGCAAGGCAAGACTCCTGCAGGCAGGCCTTCCCACCAACCCTCATTAGACCCTGTAACATACAAGGCACACTCTGTCCCCCAAACCCACCCATCCCCACCAGAGACCCCAGCAGCTCCCTGAGACACAAACACCATTGGCACTGATTGGAGGAAGAGATGGGTAGATGCCAGTGCAAGAATACATTCAACAACATAAAGAGCAACATGGCACCAACAGAACCTAGTGGTTCTACTACAGAAACACCTGAACATCCCAATGTAGAAGAAGCAGAAGAAAATGACCTTAAAATGACTTTATGAAGATGACAGAGGCCTTTAAATGGGAAATGAAAAATTCCCTTAAAGAAATCAAGGAAAAGACAAACAAAAAATTGGAGGAAGTCTATCTTGGCTTCAAAAAAAAGCCAAGAAAACCAAGAAAAAGCAATCAAACATGTGAAGGAAAGAGTTCAAAACCTGAAAATTGAAATAGAAACAATGAAGAAGACACAAACTGAGGGAATTCTGGAAATGGAAAATCTGAGTAAACGAACAGGAACTACAGATGCAAGCATAACCAACAGAATGCAAGGGATGGAAGAGAGAATCTCTGGCATGGAGGCTATAATAGAGGAAATAGATTTGTTGGTCAAAGATAGCATTAAAGTCAACAAAGTCATAACACAAAACATCTGGGAAATCTGGGACACCATGAAAAGACCAAACTTAAGAATAATAGGCATAGAAGAAGGAGAATACCAGCCCAAAGGCACAGAAAATATATTCAACAAAATCGTAGAAGAAAACTTTCCCAACCTTAAAGAAGGAAAAGCCTATGAAGATACAAGAAGCTTACAGAACACCAAATAGACTGGACCCCCCCCCAAAAAAAAAGTCACCTAGCCACATAATAATCAAACCACTAAACATATAGAATAAAGAAAGAATATTAAGAGCTGCAAAGGGAAAGGCCAAGTAACTTATAAAGGCAGACCCATCAGAATAACGCCCAACTTCTCAATGGAGACTCTGAAAGTGAGAAGGTATGGGACAGACATTATGCCAACACTAAGAGAACACAGATGCCAGCCAAGACTGCTATAGCTAGAAAAACTTTTAATCACCATAGATGGAGTAAACAAGATAGTCCATGATAAAACCAGATTTAAACAATACATGTCCACAAATCCAGCTCTACAGAAGGCACAAGAAGAAAAAATCCAACCTAAAGAAGTTAGATGCACCCACAAAAACACAAACAATAGATAATCCCACACCAGCAAATCCCAAAGAAGGCACACACACACACACACACACACACACACACACACACACACACACACATATACACACACACATTACCATAAAAAATAACAAGAATTAACAATCACTGGTCAATAAAATCCCTGAATGTCAATGGATTCAATTCACCTATAAAAAGAAACAGGCTAACAGAATGGATATGAAAACAGTTTCCATCCTTCTGAGGACACACCTCAACTTCAAAGACAGACACTGCCTCAGAGTAGGGAGTTGGAAAAAGACTTTCCAATCAAATGGACTTAAGAAGCAAGCTGGTTTAGCTATCCTATCATCTAACAAAATAGACTTCAAACTAAAACTAATCAAAACAGATTGAGAAGGACATTACATATTTATTACAGAAAAAGTCCATCAAGATGAAGTCTCAAATCTGAACATTTATGCCCCAAATACAAGGACACCCACATATGTAAAAGAAACATTACTAAAGCTTAAATCACACATCAAACCCCACACACTAGTAGTGGGAGACTTCAACATCTCACTGTCACCAATGGACAGGTCTGCCAGACAGAAACTTAACAGAGAAATAAGGGAACTAACAGATGTTATGACTCAAATGTACTTAATAGACATCTACAGAGCATTCCACCAAACACAAAAGGATATATCTTCTTCTCAGCACCCCATGGAACCTTCTCCAAAACTGACCATATACTCGGTCACAAAGCAAATCTCAACAGATGCAAAAAACTGGAATAACCCCCTATATCTTATCAGACCACCATGGCTCAAAGTTAGAATTCAACAACAACACAAATTGCAGAAAGCCTAAAAACTCATGGAAATTGAACAATGCTCAACTTAATCACTACTGGGTAAAGGAAGAAATAAAGAAAGAAATTAAAGACTACCTAGAATTCAAGGACAATGAATGTACAACATACTCAGACTTATGGGACACAATGAAATAAGTACTAAGAGGAAAGTTCACAGCACTAAAAGCCTACATAACGAAGTTGGAGAAATCTCACATTAGCAACTTAACAGCACACCTGAAAGTTCTAGACCAAGAAGAAACAAACTCACCCAGGAGGAGAAGATGCCAGGAAATAATCAAATTGAGGACTGAAATCAATAAAATAGAAACAAGGAGAACAGTACAAAGAATCAATGAAACAAAGAGTTGATTCTTTGAGAAAATCCACAAGATAGACAAACCCTTATCCAAACTAACCAAAAGGTAGACAGAGAACATCCAAATGAATAAAATCAGAATGAAAAGGGAGACATAACAACAGACAATGAGGAAATTCAGAGAATTATCAGGTCATACTTCAAAAACTTGTACTCTACAAAATTGGAAAAAATCTAAAAGAAATGGACAATTCTCTGGATAAGTACCACAAACCAAAATTAAATCAAGACCAGATAAACAATTTAAATAGACATATAACCCTTAGGAAAATAGAAGCAGTCATTAAAAGTCTCTCAACCAAAAGCCCAGAATTTCAAAGAAAAGCTAATACCAATACTCCTCAAAATTTTCCACACAATAGAAACAGAAGGGACATTGCCAAACTCTTTTTATGAGGCTACAGTTACTCTGATACTCAAACCACACAAAGATGCAACAAAGAAAGAGAATTACAGACCAATCTCCCTCATGAATATTGATGCAAAAATACTCAATAAAATATTGGCAAATCAAATCCAAGAACACATCAAAAAAATTAAACACCATGACCAAGTAGGCTTCATCCTAGAGATGTAGGGATGGTTCAACATATGAAAGTCTGTCAATCTAATGTACCATATAAACTGAAAGATAAAAACCCACATGATCAGCTCATTAGATGCTGAGAAAGCCTTTGACAAAATCCAATACCCCCTCACAATAAAGGTCTTGAAGAGGTCAGGAATACAATGAACATGCCTGAACATAATAAAGGCAATTTATAGCAAGCTGACAGCCAACATCAAATTAAATGAAGAGAAACTCAAAGTGATTCCATTAAAATCAGGAACAAGACAAGGCTGTCCACTCTCCCCATATCTATTCAATATAGTACTTGAAGTTCTAGCTAGAGCAATAAGACAACAAAAGGAAATCAAGGGGATACAAATTGGAAAGTAAGAAGTCAAACTTTCACTATTTGCAGATGATAGGTTAGCATATATAAGTGACCCCAAAAATTCTACCAGGAAACTCCAAATGCTGACAAACACCTTCAGTAATTTGGAGGGATACAGATTAACTCAAAAAAAATCACTAGCTCTCCTGTATACAAATGATAAACAGGCTGAGAAAGAAATCAGAGAAAGAGCACCCTTTACAATAGCCACAAATAATATAAAACACCTGCGGTAACTCTAACCAAGCAAATGAAAGACCTGTATGACAAGAACTTTAAGACTTGGAAGAAAGAAATTGAAGAACGTATCAGAAAATGGAAAGATCCCCCATTGACAGGTAGACCCAACATAATAAAAATGGCAATCTTACCAAAAGCAATCTACAAATTCAATGCAATTCCCATCAAAATCCCAACACAATTCTTCACAGACCTTGAAAGAACAATACTCAACTTCATGTGGAAAAACAAAAAACCCAGGATAGCTAAAACAATCCTTCACAATAAAGCAACTTCTGTAGGCACCACCATCCCTGACTTCAAACTCTACTATAAAAACAGCTTGGTATTGGCATAAAAACCAACATGTGAACCAATGGAATTGAATTGAAGACACTGACATTAATCTACACACCTATGAACACTTGATTTTTCACAAAGAGGCCAAAATTGCACAATAGAAGAAAGCATCTTCAACAAAGGGTGCTGGGATAACTGGATGTCAACATGTAGAAGATTACAACTAGATCTATATCTATCACCATGCACAAAACTCAAGTCTAAGTGCATCAAAGACCTCAACATAAATCCAGTTACACTGAACTTGATAGATGAGAAAGTAGGAAGTAACCTTGAACACATTGGCACAGGAGACTACTTCCTAAATATAATACCAGTAGCACAGACATTGAGAGCAACAATTAATAAATGGGACCACCTGAAACTGAGAAGCTTCTTTAAGGCAAAGGACACCATAAATAAGACAAAACGACAGCCTACAGAATGGGAAAAGATCTTCACCAAACCCACATCTGACAGAAAGCTTTTCTCCAAAATATATAAAGAACTCATGAAACTAGACATCAAAATACCAAATAATCCAATTAAAAAATGGGGTACAGATCTAAACAGAGACTTCTCAACAGAAGAATCTCAAATGGCCAAAAGACATTTAAAGAATTGCTCAACATCCTTAGTCATCGGGGAAATGCAAATCAAAATGTATCTGATATACCATCTTACACCTGTCAGAATGGCTAAGATCAAAAACACTGAAGACAGTTATGTTGGAGACTGATGGTGGAAGTACAAACTTGTACAGCCACTTTGGAAATCAGTATGGCAGTTTCTTAGAAAATTGGGAATCAATCTACCTCAAGACCCAAGAATACTACTCTTGGGCGTATACCCAAGGAATGCTCAATCATACTACAAGAATACATGCTCAACTATATTCATAGCAGCATTATTTGTAATATCCAGAACCTGGAAATAGTCCAGAAGCCTCTCAACAGAAGAATGGATAAAGAAAATGTGGTACATTTACACAATGGAGTGTTACTCAGCTGTTAAAAACAATGACATCATGAGATTTGCAGGCAAATGGATGAGACTTGAAAGAATCATCCTGAGTGAGGTAACCCAGACTCAGAAAGACAAACATGGTATGTACTCACTCATAAGTGGATACTAGATGTAAAGCAAATGATAACCAGACTACAACCTACAGCTCCAGAGAAGTTAGTTAAAAAGGAGGACTCTAAGAGGGACACATGGATCGCCCTGGGAAGGGGAAATAGATGAGATCTCCGGAGTAAACTGGGGATGAGGGGCCAATAGAGGGGAGGGGATGGAGGATGAGAACATGAGGTAATAGAAAGATTGAGTTGGGAGAGGGACAGAGTGGGAGAGCAATGAAAGAGGTATCTTGATAGAGGGGGACATTATGGAGTTAGGGAGAAACCTGGTGCCAGGGAAATTCCCAGGAATCCACAAGGATGACCCCACACTAGACTACTAGCAATAGTGGAGATGGTGCCTGAACTGACCTATCCTTGTAATCAGATTGTTGAATACCCTAACTGTCATCATAGAGCCTTCATCCAGTAACCAAGAGAAACAGATGCAGAGATCAACAGCTGAGCACCAGGCCGAGCTCCAGGAGTACAGTTTAAGAGAGGGAAGAGGGATTTTATGAGCAAGGCAGCAGGGGGCAGTGTGTGTGTCAAGATCATGATGGGGAAATCTACAGAGACAAATGAACTAAGCTCATGGGAACTCACAAACTTTAGACTGACAGCTGTGGAGCCTGCATGGGACTAGACTAGGCCCTCTGTATATGGGAGATAGTTATGTAGCTTGGTCTGTTTGAGGGACCCCTGTCAGTGGAATCAGGATCTATCCCTGGTACATGAGCTGGCTTTTTGCAGCCCATTACCAATGGTGGGACACCTTGCACAGCCTTGATGCAGGGGGGAGGGGCTTGGTCCTGCCTCAACTAATATACCAGGCTTTGCTGACTCCTCATGGGAGGCCTTGCTCTTTTGGAGGAGGGGATGGGAGTGTTGGGGAGGGAGTAGGCTGGGGGAAGAGAAGGAGGAGGGATGAGAGGGCTTTAGTATGTAAAATGAATTTAAAAATTCTTAGATTAAAAAAATGCTATTCATTTTTATTAATAATTATACTAATTAGTTAATAATTAAAATTAATAACTGAGTCTAAAATTTCCTTGAGATCCCCTTGTATCCAATGGACTTCTATTTCTTTCATGCTGCCTTCACCCTCTGGCCTTGCTCAGTTCATTCTCCCATCAGCCTATCGCTTTCTAAGCCATTCCTCTGAGCCTCACTCAAGCTCCCTTCTGTGCATGATATTCCTTATGGATCTACACACTGATGTTCCAGGCATCAAGGAGGATGACTCACTGCAGCTATGGCCCAAGACATCCCTGCAGGGCCCACACCTGCCTTGCCTTGGGTTGGGTTCATTCAGGTGCTGAGCAAGCTGAATGCAAACCAGTTTCTATGTATTCACAAACAGTCCCAGAGGCTGGCCACACTGGAACAAAGAAGAACAATGAATGTTCTCTCTCTCTCTCTCTCTCTCTCTCTCTCTCTCTCTCTCTCTCTCTCTCTCTCTCTCTCTCTCTGCCTCTGTGTGTGTGTGTGTGTGTGTGTGTGTGTGTGTGTGTGTGTGTGTGTGTGTGTGGTCTTGCCATTTGATAAGCAAGACACATTGGAAGACAGTTTGGAAACATCTAGATAAGTGAGGTCGTGTGAGATGTGAGTACCAAGTCCAGGTTTTGACCTTTGTCAAGTTCACAGTTTGCTGCCAAGGTACAACCTATTCTGTCGCACGCATGTAGGACACGCTCATGTTTGCATTTCTCTTTCCTCGTCTCCTTGCTCCCTGACAAGGCACTGCTGCAGCAACAGATGAAGGTCCTTGGCTGATCTCATGGTTTTCGGCACGACCTGGGACATGCCGTTCATTTGACTTATTGGTTTAAAGCATTGTGCCAGCCAAGGAAAGCAGTTAATCATATGTTACCCATCAGCGAATAAAGCAATGCAGTCCTCTATCATTTAGAATTTTAGGAAAGAGATTAGATGTATTCTGCTTTCCTTCCTTGGCTGAAACAATGTTGAACCATGTGAAAATGGCAGTTGTCAGTCATAAAAATCAGAATAGTAGCATTCAAAATGGATCAGCCTAATAATAAACTCTTACCAAAGGGTTGGGGCAGTATAATGAATCCTAGCTTCAGGATCAGAATTATTTCCAGATGAAAAGTGATCCCAGAATGCTAAATTCCAGATAAGAGAGACTACAGTTTGGCAGAGCTACCTTGATTTTGGCCAATGGTCACAGTGTGGGTAAAGCATATTTCGTTTTCAATAATTATGCTCATTCATCATTAATCTTTTGCCTCTTGAACTCTGATTTGCAATATTGCTACTTTGCAAAGATAAACTGTTTTGGAAATTAAATAGCTAATGAAATACTTCTAAAGAGAAATGTACTCCTTATGACTCACAAATACATAAAGTTGTTAATAAAAAAAAAACAGGCAGAAGAGGTATCTGGTTATAGTTTGTGGGTGCCATATGGCAACCAGTCAACATTCTGTACTGATGTTTGTTTCTATGATGAGTACAAAGAAATAAAACAGGTGTTAATTCAGAATTCACTCTTATAAAATATCAGCCTTGACAGACAAAGAAAGAAAAATCAGTAAGAAGAAAGAAGCAATTAATGGACAGGCTTCTCAGACCCTGAGGCTGGGTTACACAGCCAGCTCCCATCTTCACTGAGTCACAAAACACCAGAAGAATAGCATAGCAGGTGGCTTTGAAAGCCAAGGACCTGGTTTTGAGCACAGACTTGCCTATTGCATGTGGGCTTAGGGGAACTATTGAATCCTTGCTATGACTCAGGTCTAACTCATTTCAGTAGTTTTAAGAGGTGCAACCTTGAGAAGAGGTGACTAAGTCCTGAAGATCCCACTCTCAGGAATGAGTTTAAGCCTTATAAGAGGGGTGGGAGGAATGAGTCCCTCTCTTTTACACCATGTGAAGATGCTGCTGTTAAAAGATGTCATTGAGAAAGCAGTCTCCTACCCAATGCTTAACTGGCTAGCACCCTGACACTGACTCTCCCATGTTCTAGAACTATAAGAACTAATTGTCCATTCTTCGTAATTACCCAGCCTTGGATATTTGTCACAGCAGCACAAAATGACTAATACAGAAATTGGTAGCTGCGAAGTGAAGAGTTGCTAAGCAACATTGGAACTGGGTGACGGATAGAGCCTGGAATTGTTTTGAAGCACATGTCAAAATGTGGTTCGTGCTGTTGCTGTGAATGTAGCACTGAGGGCAATGTTAGTAAGGGCTCCAAAGAATAGAGCTTCAGAGAAAGACACAGTCTTCTTTGAAATTAATCTAAGTGATCATGTTAAGAATGATGGGGGACAGAATCAACTAACCTTGGGGCTCCTAGGAGCTCAGAGAGACTGAACTGACAGCCAGGGAGCCTGCATGGGACTGATCCAGGCTCTAGATATATGTTATGGTTGTGTAGCTTGGTCTTCTTGTGAGACTCCTAACAGTGAGAGCAGGGGCTGTCACTGACTCTGTTATCTGCTTTTGTGACCCTTCCCTCCTTCTGGATTGCCTTGTCCAGTCTTGATAAAGGAGGAGGTGCCTAGTCTCACTGCAACTTGATATGCCATATCTGACTGATATACATGGGAGGCCACCTGCCCTTTTCTGAAGAAAGACAGATCAGGAGTGGATGGGAAGGGGAAGGAAGATGAGGGGGAAGGGGTTGGGGGGGGGGGAGAAGGGAGGGGAAACCTCGGTTCAGATGTAAAAGAAAAACAAACAAACAAATAAATGGTGGGAAAAAAACAAGGACAGCACAGGCCACTCTGATGAAGTCTTAGAAATGAGGACCATCTTTCTGGGAACTGGAGGAAAGGCCATCTTTTCTTAGAGTGGCAAAGATCTTTGTGGCTAGGCTCTAAGGCTTTCTGAAAAGTAGAATATAGGAGCTATGATCATGATTGATTTGGTGAAAGAAATTTCTAAGCAAGGTGTTCAGGGTATTTTGTGGGTTCTCTTAACTGTCTATAGCAAAATACAAGAATAAAGACATGAACTACAGAAGGAGTTGACAATAAAAAGGGAAAACAGAGCTGAAATACTTGGAAGGGAGCCTGAGGCTGTGTGTTCCAGTCTGTTTAATGGCACTCAAGATGAATGCCACAGACTGGCTATGACATGAGCAGTAGAAGTTTATTTGGTTAATGGTTCTGGAGACAGGAAAGTACAAGATCATTAGTTCATGTCTTATAGGCACCTCGCTGCTGAATTCTAGAAAAACATAAAGTACCACATGGCAACAAAGTCTGCAGGAGAGGGCAAAGGTATATGTAACTTCCTTTTATAATAAACCTGCTTCTGCAAACACAACAATAATCCACTTGACATAGTGGAGCCCTCACTACCTGACACCTGCTGTAAACCCCGTCTCTAACACTTCTGCACTAGAGTTAAATATTCAACACTGAGATCACAAACCACAGGATTATTCAAAGAGACCTCATCTCAGGTTATTTCAGAAAGCCATAGGGCCTATACAGAGAACTATCTTGGTAGCATGCTCTAGAAAGCCCTAGTAGGACAAAGTTCAGTAGAGCAATGAGATTGACTCTGCCAATGAGATTCTAGAATTGGGCCAGAATGGGTGAACTAGCTCAACATGCCAGCCTGGGGAAGTCAGAGGCACAAGACTTCAACCCAACTCATAAGAGATGCTGTATGGGTTGTGCTTAGCAAGAGACCAGAGATCTAACCCCGTTGGGTTTGGGGCTTACCCAAGACCTAATATTCCTTTCTTGCCCTTTTCTCTCTTTTGAAATAGTAACACCTGTCACATTTCTATCCCACCACTGTAGTTTAGAGCATGTAATATGCTTGATTTCAGTTCCACAACTGGAAAAAAACTACCTCAGGCTGAGTTGTCTCTTGAGTTTCATTCATTTCCGATTTAAATGTGGCTGTTCACTTGGCACTTTTGAGTGGATGCTAGAATTAACTTCATGAGTTAAGAAAGGTTACTGAACGTACCTGGCATGTGAGAAGGTCATGAATTTCAGGGTGGTGGAATGCTTTGGTCTAAATGTCCTTCAAAAATCATGCGTTAAAACTCTGTGTTGTGGTATTAAGATACATGGCTTGCAGACATTACATGGAGAGAGAGTCCTTGGAACTCACAGCTCTAAATGGGATGTCTCCAACAAATCCCAACCCTCAGAGCTCAGGGAACCCCGCAGAAGAGGAGGCAGAAAGAATGTAAGAGCCAGAGGGGATGTAGGACACCAGAAGAACAAGGCCCTCTCAATCAACTAAGCAAATCACATATGAGCTCACAGAGACTGAAGCAGCAAGCACAGAGCCTACATGGGTCTACACTAAGACCTCTGCATATATGTTACAGTTTTCAGCTTAATATTTTTGTGGGACTCCTCAGTGTGTCAACAAGTGGTTCTCTGATTCTTGTGCCTGCTCTTGGGGCCTTTTTTCTTCTGTTGGGCTGCTGTGTCCCGCTTCAGTGTGATGGGTTTTGTTCTATTTTATTGTATTTTATTTTGTCATGTTTACTTGTTATCTCTTAGAAGCCTGATTGTTCTTTTCTAATGAGAGGCAGTATCTTAGTTAGGGTTTCTATTGCTGTGAAGAGACACCATGACCATGGCAACTCTTACAAAGAAAACATTTAATTGAAGTGGCAGCTTACAGTTTCAGAGGTTTAGTTCATTATCACTGTGGGGAGCATGGAGGCGTGCAGGAAGGCATAGTGATGGAAAAGGGGCTGCTATATGTTGATATGCAAGCAACAGGAAGTAGACTGTCTCACTGGGCTTGGTTCACATAGGAGACCTCAAAGCCCACCTGCACAATGACACACTTCCTCCAACAAGATCACACTTCCTCCAACAAGGCCACACCTCCTAATAGTGCCACTTTCTTTGGAGGCCATTTTCTTTCAAACCACCACAGACAGAAAGGGAGTATATCTGGAGGGGAGGAGAGATGGGAAACTAGGAGGGGTGGAGGGAGGGGAAGCTGTAATCAGGATATATTGTGTGATAAAAAAAAATCTATTTTCAATAAAAGGAAGAAAATGACAAAAATAAGAGACAGGGCTTGTAGGAAAGTGATTGAGTCATGAGTCTGCTCTCATGGAGGAGTCAGAACTTTATAAAAAAAAAAAAAAGCTGGGGTAAATTAACATGTCCTTCTGTCCTGCCTTTCTGCTATTGAAGAGATATCACAAAGGTCCTCGGCAGACACTGAATTCTATGTAGTGCAGTGGTCCTAGGCTTCTCATCCTCTGTAACTGTAAGACAATTTTGTTTTCCACTAATTACCCAATCTTTTGTATTTTGTTATAGCAATACAAAATGGCTAAGATAGGCATTTAAAGACTCAAGTTTTCAATTCACAAATTTGACATAATAGCATTGTGAGGCTTAGGGAAGTTTTCAGTGATGACATGAGGTAACAATCTGATATGCTTTATTCAAGACCTAGATTTAGGGAACTCTACAGCTATGCTGCAATGTGTATTACTGTGTCGTTCCAAGCATTCTATAGAAAGAAAGAAAGAAAGAAAGAAAGAAAGAAAGAAAGAAAGAAAGAAAGAAAGAAAGAAAGAAAGAAAAGAAAAGAAAAGAGAGAGAGAGAAAGAAAGAAAGAAGGAAGGAACTGAAAAATGTTCTCTGGAGCATCTAGCAATGATGTTGAGACTAATAATTCAATGTCAAGAAAATAACAGCCAATTAAATTTTGCTATGTTACTAATAGAAGTATATAGTAAGAAAGAACAGCTTAGAAACCCAAGACTTTGCTCTGTTTGGATATACACACTTCCTACTTTAAGAAGTGCACCTAGCAACCTCTGACCCCCACCTACACTGAACTGCCTGCATAACCTGCTTCAAACCGTGGAATTTACTTTTATGTTCAAAACAACCATCAGTGATTCCCTTTTCATGGACAGTTCCTATGCTAATATATCTTTAGATACTTCTAGGTATGGGGGTGAGAAGGTTGATCCAGTTCACACTGCTCTGGGGCATGTGAAATAAGCTATTATATCCTCTGAGTGATCTTTTAGAGAGAATGCGCTATTAACATCTTACGTCTTTGCCTAATTGGATGTGCAAACAATTAAAATCAGAAACATCAAGTGTTGTCAGTGTTTTTGATCTTAGCCATTCTGACAGGTGTAAGATGGTGTCTCAGATACATTTTGATTTGCATTTTCCTGATGACTAAGGATATTGAGCAGTTCCTGAAATATCTCTTAGCCATTTAAAATTCTTCTGTTGAGAATTCTCTGTTTAGATCTGTACCTTATTTTTTAATTGGATTATTTGGTATTTTGATGTCTAGTTTCTTGAGTTCTTTATATATTTTGGCGATCAGTCCTCTGTCAGATATGGGTTTGGTGAAGATCTTTTCCCATTCTGTAGGCTGTTGTTTTGTCTTATTTATGGTGTCCTTTGCCTTATAGAAGCTTCTCAGTTAAAGGAGTCCCATGTATTGATTGTTGCTCTCAATGTCTGTGCTACTGGTGTTATATTCAGGAAATGGTCTCCTGTGTCAATATGTTCAAGGCTACCTCCCACTTTCTCTTCTATGAGAGTCAGTGTAACTGGATTTATGTTGAGGTCTTTGATGCACTTGGACTTGAGTTTTGTGCGTGGTGACAGATATGGATTTATTTGCAATCTTTTATATGTTGACATCCAGTTATGCCAGCACCATTTGTTGAAGAGGATATGGAGTAAGGGGAATACTCCTCCACTTATGGTGGGAGTACAAACTTGTATAGCCACTTTGGAAATCAGTATGGCAGTTTCTTAGAAAATTGGGACTCGCTGGGTGGTGGTGGCGCAAGCCTTTAATCCCAGCACACGGGAGGCAGAGCCAGGTGGGATCTCTGTGAGTTCGAGGCCAGCCTGGGCGACCAATTGAGTTCCAGGAAAGACACAAAGCTACACAGAGAAACCCTGTACCAAAAAACCAAAAAAAAAAAAAAGAAAAAAAAAAGAAAGAAAGAAAGAACGAAAGAAAGAAATTTGGACTCAGTCTATCTCAAGACCCAATGATACCACTCTTGGGCATATACCCAAGGAATGCTCAATCATACCACAAGGACACTTGCTCAACTATGTTCATAGCAGCATTATTAGTAATAGCCAGAACCTGGAAACAGCCTAGATACCCCTCAATGAAAGAATGGATAAAGAAAATGTGGTACATTTACACAATGGAGTATGTCTCAGCTGTAAAAAACAATTCATGAAATTTGCAGGCAAATGGATGGACCTGGAAAAGATCATCCTGTATGAGATAACTCAGACCCAGAAAGACAAACATGGTATATACTCACTCATAAGTGGATACTAGATATAAAGCAAAGGATAATCAGACTACAACCCACAGCTCCAGAGAAGCTAGGAAACAAGGAGGACCCTAAGAGAGAAGCATGGATCACTCTGAGAAGGGAAAAGAGATGAAATCTTCTGGGCAAACAGGGAGGGCAGCAGTAAACGGGAGGGGATGGGGGCTGAGAACATGAGGGAATGGGATGGTTGAGTTGTGGGGAGGGATGGAGTGGGAGAGCAATGAAAGAGGGAGCCATTATGTGGTTAGGGAGAAACCTGATGCTAGGGAAATTCCCAGGAATCCACAGGATGACTGTGGCTAAGACCATAGCAATAGTGGAGACGGTGCCTGAACTGGCCTAACCGTGTAATCAGATTGGTGAATTCTCTAACTATCATCCTAAAACCTTCATCCAGTAACTGATGGAAGCAGATGCAGAGACCCACATCTAAGCACCAGGCCAAGCTATGGGAGTCCAGTGGAACAGAGGGAAAAGGGATTATATAAGCAAGGGGGGCTTCAAGATCATGACGGGAAATCCACAGGGACAGATGACCTGAACTTGTGGGAGCACATGGACACTAGACTGACAGCTGGGGAGCCTGCATGGGACCGAAGTAGAACCTCTGCATGTGAGTGAGTTTTGTTGCCTGGTCTGTTTGTGGACCTCTGGCAGCAGGACCAGGATCTATCTCTGGTCCAAGAGCTGACTCTTTGAAGTTCATTCCGTGTGGTGGTGGGATGCCTTGCTCAGCCTTGATGCAGGGGGTGGGGGTGGGGAGTGCTTGGTCCTGCCTCAGCTGAAAGTGCCAGGCGTTGTTGACTCCCTATGGGAGGCCTTACCATTCTGAGAAGTGGATGGGGGTGGGTTGGGAGAGGTGGGGGTGGGGGAAACAGGAGGAGGGGAGGGAGTGGAAACTGTGGTTAGTATGTAAAATGAATAAAAGAAGGAAAATTTTTAAAAATTTAAAAAATAAAAAATAAAATCAGAAACATCACAGGAAGGAATGTGCTGGGTAGACAAAGGGTTATGTAACCCAAATCTGTCCATCAAAATATGAAAACATCCTCTCTAATTCCTAGTAGTTAGCTTCTTCTTTTAAACTCCATAAGAAGATGCCCCAAATAATAACCAGGCTCTTGAGTATTCTTCTACTGCTGCCCTGCTGTCTTTCTAGGAAGCCTGGTTTCCTTGCTAATTTGTAGTCTGTATGTGTCTCCCCACCCCCCAATTCTTCTAAAAAGACATGAAACTTTAGTCATAAAGAAGATACCAAGACCCTGGAAACAGTTAAGCTTGTTACATACCTCAGGGTTTTGAGTTCAGAATGTGTGTATTCTAAAACCTCAGACACAGTTCTTCCCTGCACTCAGCATTTTCTTAGACTTTCTTCTCTGTTTGTGCATCTGTGCAAACCATTTTTATGCTAAATCTCTCTGCTTAAACACCTAGTGTGACTTCTAGGTTAGCATGAAACCTTAGTAGATATTCATTCATCTTACCTAGAAATAAAGACTGTAGCCGCTGTAAGATTGCAATATCTAGAGCTGGAGCTGCAGTTTTTCTTGAATGACTGAGTGGGAAATAATTTGGGTTTTGTGGTTGATAAGTTGTCTGGCCTTTGTTGTAGCTATTCAAGTTAGCCTTTATAACTCGAAAGTCATTACAGCCAACCTGCAAATGAATGAATGGTGCTGTATTTCCATAAAACTTTATTTACAGAAGCAGATGGCCAATGTGGAGTGTTAAATAAGTACCTCGACATTTCTCAAAACAGTGAGCAATAAAACAAAGCGCACACCTCTCAAGATTAGATTAACAGACACTGAGGTTGATGTAGAAGACCTGGAAACAAAAAGAACACGGCCCCACAGGGCTGCAGGGAGCAAATGGGCCCCATATTTGGGTCAAGACAAAACAATGCTGCCACTGGTGTGGAATGATGAACTGTGTTGACTGCCACAAGGGAAGGTCCAGGAGGAGCCACACGGAGCCAATGCTACAGAGGGCCGCAGGCTCGCTTATTCCTTTTGGAGGTAAAACTAACCTTTATTCTGATGATAGCTACTCTCTCACTCCTTGACAGAATTCTCTTGGGAATAAACAAGACATAACCACAAGGACCTAAACTAATACAACAAGTGTGTCTATGCCTTGCTACGCTGCCTAATAGTGTGGACCAGTGTAATCTGAAGTGATGAGAAATTGGTGAAGGAGAAAACTTGTTAAGTATAGGGAGAAATGACTCACAGTCCATATCAGATGGCTTCAACCTAGGAGTAGTTTCTCTGATGACAAATATCTGTAAATAATTGTGGAGAGATGTTGATGAAGGGCATTATCAGCTGGGAGTGATCAGCTGGCATTTGAAAGAGTACTCATCACTTAGGGAAGCTGGAAAACTCTAATATTGACTCACTGAAGAACTTTCCAGAAAGATTTATAAGCATAATCAACAAAGCTGCTCTTTGGGACAGATGTTCCTAATCCAAGATTCAAGGAAAAGCAATCATTGGAAAATGTCCCATAGAAATGGTTCCTTTTCCAGTGTTTACGGGCAAAAAATTTAGCACCATGGGGCACATGGTAAATGTTGCTATGTTTCAAGCCCCTAGGACTGCTAAGAAACAAAAACACTTGGAAATGCATCCAGAATCACATTTATGGCTCTTCTAGCATTCTTTTGGTGTGCTGGACAGTTTTAGGCATTGTGTGTTTTATTAACTTACTTTTTCATCTTTGCCTTACCCAGTGTTAGAAATAAATAGACCAAGACACATATAGTTGTAACCAAAGTGCCATGACTAATAAACACCCAAGCCACAACTGAACAAGCAATTGGCTCCAAGGGATGTGGTTGTGACTTTTTTAAACCTCTCTAAACATCTGGGCAAGTAACTGCATGTGGCAAGTGCTATGAGAGCAGATTTTGTGACCTGGTGGGAGTGAGTTAGGTTTTACGTAGGTGTGAATTCAGTGCTTGCAGCTAATTGCAATAGGCAGTCAGCTGAAAGTTGACCTGCCCATGGACCTGGAGGTGACGTGACAGGTTGGTGTTCTTCTCTCACAATCAGAGAGCAGCCTCTGGAATGTGGTAAGGACGGCAACTCCTGGGAAGATCTAATCCATCGCCATTCCCTCTTCCACGTGATTTCCATCATCTTTCCTCTAAACTCGAAAAGTAGTCAGGTAAGGCTCCTCAGTACAGGTTTCTTCCATTTTTTTTTTTAAGGATTCTTAGATCTTAAAATTGCAGAATGCTGAATAATGCATGCCCTGTGATAATACATTCTGAAGAGTATAAAATTACCTAATGGAAAATCTACAACTTCCTCTTCATCAAAGTCACATAGGGAGTCATTTTCTACCAGACTCATCCTTCTGCCCCTGTCCCTCCTGTTTGCTTAATCTTTTCAGTTCAGAGGGATGCGGATTCTTCCTTTCTGACAACCCCTGGCCATCCTATGCCTTGGTTTCCTGACTTTCAAAGGGCATGGTCATCATCTCATCATTTCCCTTTCAAGCATTTCGATTTCTCTTCACTATTTACTTCTTCCTGGTCCTTAAGAGTGCATGAGGAAGATCGCTCATAAGGAAATGCTTGCCAGACCTTGCTACCTCTTTGAGCCATCTGCCTATTCTCGTGTGTTAGCGATAGCCTCACAAGTAAACAGTCTGTCTCTGTATCCTCAGTTCTCTTCTCTCACCATCCCTCATCATGCCTCAGTCCATCACTGCTCAGCCCAAACTTACCTTTTTTTCCCCATCTTCTCATAGTCTTACTTTCTCCACCAGATATTTGGCCAATTGATCAAAACATTTTACATCATTCTTTGAATACACAATCTAAAGTGTCTTTCTTCATCAGATTATAATTACACCAATAAAGTGAATGCACCTTTCTTTGTCAAACCAACTAGCGCTATGCAAATAGCAGTTTTACATGATCTCCTGCAGGATGATGTGAGTCTGTATTTATGAACATATTATGTAAGGAATGAACTGAGTACCCCATGTTGTCCTCTGACTTCCATACATGGGCTGTGGCATGAGCATTTGCACGCACAAATAAGTGTTAAAAAAATACTCTTCTAGTGATAACTCTAATTCACATACAGTGCTATTCAATGTTATGGGCGCTAGAGATATAACTGAAGAAAACATGAAATACTAGCTCTCTAGAAGCTGGCATTCTAAAAGGGGAGACTTGTGAGCAAAGAAGTCAGCAGTGGTGCAAGCCAGGTGGTAATAAGTGCCATGGAAAAACCAAGCAGGGAGGGAAGAGGAGTGTTCATTTCAGGATGTTTCTGTTTTTACCAGGAAAGATTGAGAGGCCGATGGATAAGAAACATTTGAAACAAGATCTGAAAGTGAGCAAGGGAGCATCATACAGACTCAGGCAATAGTTTTGGGAGAAAGGGGATCGAGTGGGACCTACTACCGAGAGAGAGAGAGAGAGAGAGAGAGAGAGAGAGAGAGAGAGAGAGAGAGAGAGAGAGAGAGAAGGGAGCTCAGATGAGCGGGGCTCAGACTTGACGGCCAACTGATCACTGCAATAACTGCTTTCACTTTAAGGAGATGGGAAGCCACTGAAAGGTTCTGAGGTGAGAAGGACATAATTTGCCTATGTTGAGATATGACCACTGCATTTGTTTTCTATTGCTGTTCAACAAACTACCACAACCTCAGTGGACTAATAACCAGTCCCACCTCCTAGTCCTCAGCATATTAACCCTGAGTTCTGTAGGTCACCAAGTCCAGCCAACCATAGCTGGCTCTTCTGCTCTGAGTGAGCATGAAATCAAAGGTTGGCTGGCCTGGATTCGAATTTGGAGGCTCTGAGGAGAAATCTGCTCCCAAACTCACTGCACTGTCCTCACGTTCATTTCATTGGGATTGTGAGGCTGGAGTTTTTGTTTATTTACGGACTCAGAGTCAGGGCTGCTCTCCCCTCTTAGAGAATGCTTCTTATCGGCTTCTTACTAAAATAGCAGGCAGGGTCCTAACCTGAGAATGAGCAGGAAGTGCAGTGGAGGCTTGAGGGGTCGTACAAAGAATCCTCTGTTAAGGGAGTGGGCAAATCAGGGGATTTCCAGAAATGGTTTCCCCACGGACACAACAGACCAGAAGTGAGCTATGAGTCGGGAGCAACGGGCCACTCTGTCTTGGGTTCTGGATATTCTCTTTGGTGTGGTCAAACTGCTTCCATTTAGACAGAATTGTTGCTATGCCTATTAACCCCCTCTTCCCCAATACACACATACATACAGTAAAACTTAAAGGAGTTGAGACATCAGCTAGATTCTTTTGTCCATGTAAAACTGTCACAGTTTCTAGGGATTTGAGGTTATTTTACTTGCTTTTCATTTGTTTATTTTGTTTTTATGACCATTAATTATTTTTGTCTTACTTTTCCTGAATTAATTTTTATAGGTCTAATTTTTACCAGCTTTTAAAAATTGGCTCATTTAGGGCTGGAGAGATAGTTCTGCAGTTAAGAGACTGGAATGCCCTTCCAGAAGCCCCATGTTTTATTCCCAGCACCCACATGGTGGCTCCCAACCATCTGCAACTCCAGTCTCAGGGGATCTGATGCCCTCTTGTGACTTCTTTGAGCACAGCATGCATACAATACATATGCATACAGTACATAAGATATGCATGCAGGCAAAACACTCATACACAAAAAAAAAAATGAAAATTTTGTTGCTCATTTTATATTGACTGTTTTTGTCAAGGTTTATGGCTGCAAACTGGATAAAATGTGATAGTTTTTATGTACTCTTTTGAAAAACTGGATAGTAATTTTCTTTAAATGTTTCTGACTTCCTCTATTACCTCAAATTTGTATATTAAATATTGCAAATTCAGTTCTTTCCTGCTTATAATTTCTTTGGAGGCCAAAATAAGGAAAATGTTGGAGTCAGCATGCCCTTGGGAAAGGGGAACATTAAAATACAGTCTTACAATAAACTCGGGTAGTTAGGGAAGCAAATGAGAAGAGAGTTACAAGACCTAGTTCTCTGGAGAACAGAGCTAGCTTGATGCTTGTCTTTTTGCTGGGAACTTACGTCCTCCTAATGCAAAGAACAGAGAGCAATAGCAAGATAGATGGCAATATCATAGCCCATCTCTCTTTTGTCTTTCAGAATTCTCAATTCAACTAAAATGGTCCCTCTTCCCTATACTAAAGAAAGAAGTTCCTCTTCAGTCCTAGAAAGGCTGACGTTTATCAGTCTAGTCCAGTCATGGTGATCTGTTTTCCTTGCTGATAATTAGTTTAAAAATAGAGAAGGGACAACATTTTCACCAATGTTGAATAAAGTCTGCCTCAGGTCAGAGGGTTTCTAGAAATAGGTTCCCCATTGAAGCAATAGGCCACTGAGGAGGAACAGCATCTCCTCCTTCCCTAAAAGAGCCCTGTGAGCAGGTGATGCAGCAAGCTACAGTATCAGCTATAGTACAGCTGTGATCAACCAGAACAAAAGGCAGGAGAGATCTCATAGAAGACACGCTTGAGGAAAACTGCCAAATATTGTGAGGGTGACAGAGTGGAAAGGCAAAAAGATCTCAGGCCTTGAGAATGTTCTCTGGTAGTGATGCTAACAAACTAAAACACTGCCCTTTTTCTAGACTTCCAGTTAAGCAAAATGCTGATAATAACACAATGATGAGACTCTGCATTTTAAACAACTGGTCAGGTTTTGGTTTCCTACAGGCAAATATAAACCATTTAACATAATCTTCATACCGAATCCTGGGGATGTAAACTGCTAGGAACTGAACATATAAGTGTGACTTGCATGCTTAGAGTCAGCTTGAAGACTGGGGGAATGGAAGAATTATATTCAGGCCCAGTAGTCATTAATCTTTCTTTCGTGCTTGGCTAGTTTCCACAGAAGCTTTCCTGGACAGGACTTGACATTTGCTTTTGAATGCTCCCCTAGCACTTTGATCATTTACTAGAAGAGCTCTCAGCTCTCTTGTTACAGTTAATGTTCAGGTTTCCTTTAATATTGTGAACCATTTGAGGACAGAGGTCAGAGCTATCGTCTTTACATCCCTCCTGACAAAGTGCCACCATTTACAACATGCTCCAAGGATATTTGCTGAACAGGAAAACTGCAGAGCTGAGCTAGAAGTCTCTGAGCTTGGCCTTGGGAGGAGAATTGGCCAGAGGCACTTTCACAGATTAGTTCATGAAAATTCTCCACTTGGGCTACTCAGCTGGTGGCTCTAGGAATCCTTTGTGCTCCTCCCTCATTCCTCACATTCCTATGCTGCCTTACCTTTGAAATATAGCTCACTAAAACAAACTTACTTCGTCTCCAGGACACCATCATCTCCCTTCCCACAGGTACTAACTAGCCCCTGCCCCAAAACACTGTGCACCCAGGAATCAGAGATATATATTTTCAGTGTAACTAATATCATGCCATACTTGTATTTAGACCCTCTAGTGGCTCAAAATCGTACTTAGACTAAAAGAGAAATGTCCTTCAGTATATATCATTGCCCCATCTCATTTCACTTTTCTTTTGTCACAGTTATTTGCTATCATCTGAACTGATTTCTGCACTTGCCTGTAATGCCCCTGCAGTAGACTATAAAGGCCCAAGGAAGGTGGTCCTTATGCATATTTCCTGAAACTCTTAATATAAAAAAAGTGTTGTTGGGTTGACAAATACTGCCATGGTTACTCTAGGACTTTAGTCCTGCTGAAGAGGTGATAAGTCTCATGCTTGAAGTAATTATATTGTATGGAGTAAAAGAAAAAGTAAGTAAAAAAAACAAGACTCACCCATAAGATTTGTGGTTCTGAGCTTAGGTAAGGTAGGTATGAATAGGGACCCGCTAACTCAGATTAGGGACTGTGAAGTCTAGGAAGGCATGCATTGTGGTCCCACACTTATGCTCTGTTCTCACTATTCCATTTTCTCCATTTATACAATCTGAGCCACCATGGCTCCCAGAAAGCTAAGAACAAGATCACTACAGGTTTTGGCTCTGACTTAAGTTACTTCTATGCAGACCTAAGATGGGTAAATTATATAATATAAGCTCATGGATCTATTTTGTTCACACAGGGAATCAAATACTGAAGAAATGTGTACATCCTCAAGGAGAGAGAAGGGTCTATAAGCTATAGAAAAGCATCATATGCAACTATACTTTGGAAGTACAACATAAAACTGAAAACCCTATACTTGGAAACTAATAAAACAGCTCAGAAGTGCTAAGTTTGTGGTTTCAGGTTATTCTCAAATTGAGAGGTCACCTTCTTGTGGAGGTCATAATGGAGTTGTGAGGACTAGAGGTGGAAATATTTACAAGATACTGATATACATCAATGAAAGGATTAGCATTTAGTCATAAGGCAATGATTAAACTTTAACTCTGAAAAACTGGCCATCAAAGCATTTCTTCAAATCAATTATTTCTGAGAACTGGCAGGCTCAGGGGAGACTAAAAGACAAAAGATTTGGATTCCCAACACCTAGTACTTACTTGCAAGCCCTAAGCTTTCCATATTCTAGTGTCTTTAAGTTTTAAAAGATAAGATATGAATCTCTCTCTCTGAAATTGACTATTCTGTGAAGATTAGATGGAATAATATAACTTGTATTGGAAACAAAGCAAGTGTAATATAGTGTTTGTGATAAATCAGAAGGAGTTGTTATTACTATTACTACTTAATGTAATACTATTAACAAAGCAGGAGTGAAAAACAGGGACAATTAAGGGGACACGAGAAGAAAAAGACCGCCCAACACACACACACACACACACATACACACACACACACTGGAGTCTGCTTCGAGACTTGCCAATTGAGAGTGAGAGTCAAAAATACAATTAACAAAACTTACTGTAAAGGTTGTCTATATAGAGATATTCATTTTATATAGAGATCTTTTCAAATAACAATTTTTAAATAGCCACGAACCGTGTTTAAGTCCTAAGCATATGTGCCTTTCAAAATGGTCTTATATCTTGTCCTAGATGTGAACCCACAATTTTCTGGATATTTTACAAACAAGCCTATAAACATGTTAACTCCCTGCGCAATCTTGTGTACTAGGTTGTATCTTATCAGCTGTAATCCTGTCCAGTGCACCCGGTAACAACCCTATGATCTCATCGAGTTCTTTAGCAACCCTTTGAGATGTAACTTCAGAAGGCACCAAGATCTTTCATAAGGCTATTGTAAAAACACATAAGCTCAACTCCCTCCTGAGAAGCTCATACCTATGCTTAGGTGTATCCTATTCTTTCCCTGGGTGCTTCTTTCCATTACCCTTCTATGTTAAAAATCTCTTTGTAATGCACTCCAACTCTTTCTCATACTGGCATGTCCTGAAATTCTTGTTGTGAAGTCAAGGATCCCAGCTTCACCTGAATGAGTGGAGGTCTCTGAAAGGGACTTCTCCTGTTTTTGCAGGTGGCGTCATGGAGCTGTGTCTCTTGGCTCACTCCTACTCTCACTGTCAATAA
The DNA here is from genome assembly GCF_949786415.1 of Peromyscus eremicus. Classification (NCBI taxonomy): domain Eukaryota; kingdom Metazoa; phylum Chordata; class Mammalia; order Rodentia; family Cricetidae; genus Peromyscus; species Peromyscus eremicus. Next base: position 40,938,473 of record NC_081419.1, read on the forward strand.
GACCATTCAAAAACAGAGATGCTGGCCTAGGGCATCCCAGGGGTTAGAGCACGTGCTCAGCACTCATGAGGCCCTTAATTTAATCCCCAGGATTCCCCAACATCGTATAGGGTTATTGGGTGGGAAAGCCTGGAATGTTCATTCTTTAAGTTGTTGCCTGCATATAGCTTTCTATCGGAATAGAGGCCTCTGGAATAGGCTCTTTTCCTCAAAACATTTAAAACATAGAGATTAACAATGGAGACATTATGTTATAGCCATGTAAATTAGAAGCTGTAACAATTATGTTAGTAAGACCCAGCTGATTTTATACTTGATCACAAGCTAACAAAATGACAGTCAGGTTTAACAATATCAAGTATCAGCTAGAGGCACATACACGGTCTATGTATGACATATCTCTATTCTACAGAACACTGAGAGTGTTTCTTAATTTCTTTGGCATCCATCCTCCAAGATGGTCCAGTGATATGCACCTTCTGGTGTTTGTTAGCCCCCCAACCCCCCCACCCCCCACCCCCCACCCCCCGGTTATATTGGGGTTGTTCTGTACTGCTAATACCAAACACCACAATTGATGTTGTGATGGCCACTTCTGAGACTAGGCCTTCCTGCTTAGCCCTTGTGATTCCTTCAAGAGAACTGCATCTATCTGCCTTGCTGATTTAAGAGGCTCACAGCAGGGAGACTTAGGTCTCTAGTTAAGCGCTAGGTGAGTGATCTTGCATAGGATGTTAATTCAGTTAACCTTTCAGGTGACAACCTCAGGAGAGACCCTAAACCAGAATCCCAAGGTGATTCACACCCAAATTCCTCACTCATAATCTAGGAGATAATGCCTGTTGTTTCAAGCTTTAAAGAAATTCATTCTTCATGAAGAAGTAACTTGTTTTTCTTTCAAAGGGAAATGCTAATAGTACTACTTTCTCTCCAATAATTCTCTTAAGAATTAAAAGAAAAATACATAGAGATCCTCAGCCCAATATAAGGCACAACTATCATTTCACAGTTTCACACTTGTACATTTTCTCTCCCACAAAGTAAGCTGCTTCTGCATTATTTCCAGCCACCTTTGCCCGGGGCTTCAGCACTTAATATGAAAGGCACACCATGCCAGCTCTGGTCAGCCGCTTTAGGTTGTGATTCTTTGACCATTAACCAGGCCAACAATCTTGTCCTTCCCTGCCTCTGATCTCTTTGGAGAGGAGAGGAAAGGATTCCAAGGCAAAGAAAGGTAAGGCTCATGCTATAGCTAGGGAAACGAAAGTCCAAATTGCTGGCCTGAAAAAGACCAACCACGATGACAGGAACACTCAGGAAGGCTGACAGCGGTCCACTGAGCTTTTATAGAGCAGGGCATGGAGAGATTGTCCTCTGACATACACAAAGCTTCCTTTCAGGCTCATTTCTGTTATTTCAACTGGGAATGGATCCTGGATTCTCTCAGGAAACTTTATAGACATGATCTTTTCTCTCCCTGGTGGTTCCTTTCTCCTCATATTTGGGTTTTCATTTAGTCCTGGGGGTAGATGAGAAGTCAAGTTTCTTATGAATTAAAAGAAGGTGTTAAGGGAATTTACTGTGGAGCAGAGAAAGGAGAAAAAAAAAGAAAAGAAAAAAAGAAAAAAGAAAAAGAAAAAGAGAGAGAGATTTCTATTCCATAATTAAACTGAATAATAAAACTATTTGACAACTAAATCTTTCAAATATCACACTATAAAGTGAAGTAGACACAAATTTTGAATGAGAACACTTCATTTCCACTTGGCTGCTTGCTACTCGGACAGGTAGCATGTGTTGATAGTTTCATTGCTGATTCTCTGGGAAACACAATGAAACATGTCTCTAACAAGGTAAGTGGAAGTTTAAAGAGAAGCTTTACATCCACTACACATACACCAAGCGGTGAAGTTTTATTTTTATTTTTCCTCGAGAAGGAACTTCCGACTTCAGCTAACTTCCGACTTCAGGAAGCTTTTTATCTTTACAAATAAAAAGACAATACTCTGAAGTCGTCCCCTACCCCACCCTTTCCATGTGTTTAGTACATCTGGTTTTGTTGACGTCAGCGTTTCATAAGGAAACTCTTGACCTTGTCTTAAACTAACCTCTCAGGGGAAGCACTTGGGTTTGCTCTTCCGCTGACCTTTTAGCTGTTTAATTCTTTGTTTTGCACATAATCTGGGGCTCTTCTGTCTTCAGTGAAGTCTCCTTCCTCTCTTTTCTTTCTCCCTCCTTCAATTCCCCATTCTCTCTCCCTCTACACTTCTCCCCTCCTGCTTCGCCATTGCCGGAGGTGGTGTGATGTTAAATCTTGGGCATGGGGTGGGGCAGGCAGGCCTCTCATCATCTCATCAGGCTGAAACTGGGTTCCTGCGTAAGAATCCCTTACTATGTGGCACAGCCCCAGGAAAGGTATTGCTGACCTAGTGGAAATGCTACATGCCTGGGTTGTCACCTCTGCCCCTTCAGATAAGGTAAGAGATGAAACACGATGACTTTCATTTTCTATCTAAACACACAGGAGGATTCAGAAGTAAAAAACAAAGAACAATGTGAGTGTAAACAATCTACCAGGAAACCAGGTTTCTACCAGGTCCCCAGGAGGCATTCTCTGCTACCCTCCCCCACACTTTCTTGAGGTTAACCAGTCACAAAAGTGTAATCATTCACATCTGAGTAGCTTCCAGCTTCCAAATTGTGAACTGCACCTTGTTTGGGGCCACGTTCCTTGCTTTTCATTCCAGTCCACCCTACTTCCACTCTCAAGCCCAGGAGTCCAGGCGTGCTCGAAATTCCCCCATATATTAAGGGGGGGGGACTGGAGAGCCGGCTCAGCAGTGGGTGAGAGTACTTGGAGAGGATCAGGGGTTTAATTCCCAGCACCTACAAGATGGCTCACAAGCATCTGTTACGCCATTCCAGGAAATCACTACCTTCTTCTGACTTCCACAGGCACCAGGTATCCAAGTGATACCTAGAGCAGGCAAACACTCATACATCAAGTAAAATATACACATCTAAATATACATAATTTCCCATAGCCTTACATCACCTAGGGATTGAAGCTCACTTATTGCTCCTGCTACTCTCTGCTTCTTCTCTGGCCCTCAGACCTGCAGAATCCCAGAGCACAGAATATGATCATTGTGTATGTTGTCACATAAGTCATGCCTGTTTTCTAAATCTTCATACTTTTCCAGATTCCCTAAGAGAGCTCCTTCTGGTTCTTAGGGCAATGTGCTCAGGCCTCCCTAGCTTAAATCCTAAGAGTCAGTGAAGGCGGACACTTGAGTCTCTCAGGAAACCCTCTGAAGAGGAACATCCTTGATATTTTGTTTAGAAAAGAGAGTGGATGCTGTTCATTGAAAGGGCAAAACAGGCCCTCCAGAGTCTGCATACTTCATCCAGTAAAGTAGAAATCTCACAGTTAGTGATAATTTGAGCAAGCCCTTTGGAGGAAAGCAAATTCGTGACTTGGGCCCCAAGATTATTTACTGTCCATCTCAGGTGGGCTTATCCATAGGCCACATCCCACTAGCTTCCCTGGAGGAAGTTCTATGGTTACAGTTTTTCCTGGGATGCCTCTGTGGTTTTGTGAAGAAAAATCGGCTATCTAGGCTACTTTGAGATTGTTTGATTCTAGATATGGCTCATCTTTTCTTCACATGGATTTTTGAATGTTATTTATTTATCTTTTTAATTTTTTTTATTGAATTCAAGATAGGGTCTCATGTCTTCCAGGCAGGCCTTCAGTTTCCTGTGTAGCTGAGGATGGCCTTGAACTTTGGGTCCCCCTTCGTGCTGGGATGACAGAACTCCATTGCCTAAAACAGTAGTAACTACTGATATCTTAATTCAATATTACCAGCAGTGGGTTCAGGTATTAATCTTTGGTACCTTTGCTCCATTATGAAAAGGAATGTTTTTGATACCGCTACATACTAACTTTCAATTGTTGTCTTGAAATCTGACTAAGGCCACTTGACTCCATTTGCACCCAGAGAGGCTGGTTCAGAGTATGCACAATGTGCAGTGAGTAATTCAGAGTGGTCCACAGGAGAAGGAGAGCCAGGGGAGACCCTCATTAGCCATTCTCACTCGTTTGCCCTCAGTAGTGGCACCCCATTATCTGTTTTGTACCAAAAGCTGAGGCTAAACTGGAAGGTTCTGGCAAGTTGAAAACGCGTGAGGGGGACTTTCAATGAAATAACCCTCTAAAAGCTGACTGATTGCAGGTCACTACATTATGCTCAGTGGCGATTTAGTGCTGCAACGTTTCTAAAATGGTAAAATAATTGCTTCTCTACAACTTGAATCTTACAACTGACAAATTCTCGTCACACCTGAAGGAAAAAAAGTCTCTGGATTTCTTTCTTTTTCTTTTTTCACAATTATACTATGGAGCTTGCTTTCTTATTTCCCACTCCACTTAAGAAATTCTCCTCATTGCTGTGTTTAGGATCTTTGAAGGATACTTTGAAAGACGGACAACCACAGCCTTCTAAAATCAATTTAAGGTTAAGATTTTTGCAATTACATTTAATGAAAAGAAACCACGCCTCTCTCTCTCATTTTCAGGAAGTGTGTGTTTGCTTTACACAACAAAACGAGGAAGCCTCAAGGCTTACAACCTAAACACTAGAGACCCCAGAAGCCCCAAAGGCATGGAGTCTGTCACTCTTCTAGGTTATAACCCGGTACACTGGTCCAGGCCCCCAATAAACAAAGCCCACTTTGCATGATCACATGTCACCTGACCCCATCTCCAACCACTCTTATCTTTGTAAGATGTTGCAAGGTTTCTACCTTTGTTCAGCAGAACCAGTGGCACAGTGATGACGGTGACAAGCGCAGCTACACCAAGCAGTCCCAGGACAACCTTCCAGGGTGTCTGCAAGCAGGCCAGATTGCAAACAATCAGAGAGAAGCCTTTGTTCCTCCTCTGGGAAGAGGACTGGGATCTAGGCCCCTTCAGAGGCAGAGGGGTTTGCAGGTGCACGAGTAGACTGGTGGGGTTTGGGGTTCACTCAGGCAGGAACCCTTGAATTTTGGCCCGGAGCGTGATCTTGTGATCTTGTTGGCTTCTCTCCTCCCACCCACTCGTCTGAAGCCAAGTGAGGGTGCCACGTGCGTTCCACGGGTGATTATCCCCAACCTCCAAGGCTCAGTGCCTGGGTCTCAGTAGGACACTCCACAAATCTAAGGGAGAAGCAAGTGCAGGACGGGACGCTCCTTCGCCTGTTAGGGTGGCCCGGTGCCTTCCGCCTTAATGGCAGCTCCAGATTGCCTCCAGGAAATCTGGGGCAGTTTGGGGAGAGTTTGGTGAAAGGGCACCCACAACCCAAGCCCGGGACCGGGGAGGTGCGAGCGGGGTGCACTCACCTTCATGGTCGGGCAGCTCCTCTGAACTGAGCTCTGAGGCTTGAGGGCAAGCACAAATTACCGCGCGCGGAGACGGACGTCCTGCGCTGCTGCTCTGTACGCAGTCACCCTGCGCTCGCCGCCAAGTTTCGGCCCGAGTTAAACATTAGTTAGCGCCAGGCGGGCTCAGTGTAAAGGCTTCGATGCGTAGAGCCGGCGCGGGGTAGCGGAAGAACCAGGGAGTGGCACACGCGGCCGCTGTGAGTCGGAGGCACACGGAGGGCAGCGAGCCCCCTTTGCTGAAAGGGACATTGCACATTGGGGTTGAACTGCTACTCCCTTGCGTGGACAAACGAGGGAGCTGAAGTCCAAAAGGGCATAGAGTTTGGCAGATTCACAGCTCACTGACAAAACTAACCGCCAGGTCTCTGTCTCTTTCTGGGAGAGGTATGTCAGGCTGAGAGGAATTGAGTGCTCCATGCTATCTGGCGCCGGCAAAGGGCAAGAAAGGGTGACTGTTCACTTTTGAATGACACTTCGGGCTGAATATCTGTGTTAGTACTCCCCCGGGAATATCCACTTGTTTTGCAGGCGTCTTCTTATCAAGACACGAAAAATAACACTGCCACTTACATGAGAGGTATTTAAGCACCGCTCTAAAGTGTATTGTGTTATTGTACAGGGAGGAGGATTATGCAGGGACATTAAGTCACTCCACCATGAAGTTGCGGAGCTTCAATTAAGAGTGCAGGCAGGGCACTGTTAGAACACCAAAGCCACATGACCTTAGGTTTTCATGCCTCCACAATTCAAAAGAGCGCATTTCTTTATAAATCATCATGCCTGGCATACCATACAAATGAACTAAGATACGTAAAATGTGGTCTTTATTACGTCTCCCAAGTATCCATCTGTTTCTACCTCCCCCACCCCCAACACTGAAGATGTTGAATCAAAACTTACTGGAGTCCTGAGCTGGAGCTGAAGAGGTGGTCTAAAAAGGCCTACAGGGAAGACCTTCTCATTGCTGTCCATTGGTCTAAGCACTTGGGGCACTTCCAATGGTGGAGGCTATTACAGTAGTGATAGCCACATCAGCCTTGGGCTTAACCTGTAAGCCTGCACCAAGGGTCATTTGAGGGAGTCTGCAGGATAGATCATCCTGTTTTCTGGGATAAATCTTCCATTCATACATGACTATTTCCATACTCGGTGCACAGTTCGAGAGACTTTCATGTATCAGCCTTTTGATGGTGTTTTTAATAAATCCTCAATCAATCAGCTAGTCAACATATTAACCACCACTGGAGTCAGCATAGAGATCCCATCCCACCACTCCTTTCCCACACAGAGTGGAAAGGTAGGTGGACCACCAAGGTTCTGTGTCTTAGGAAGACTTTCTGAGCAGGGCTTTGATATTAGTAGCTATCCCCTGAGGGCAGTACTAGCTTTCTTTGCTAAAGAAGGATGCTTCTTGCTCCATGTTCTTTGGTTACAGGGCACTCTCCACAAAGCCACTGAGGGAAAGAGTTGAGGGAGAAGCGTTAACCTGATGGGAGAAGGCATGACAAAATCCCAGTTCTCTGCAGCAGTGCTGGCCTTTGCCTGTGGCATCCGGTGGGCTTTGTCTCTTCAGTAACACAATGCCATTTCTGTCTAGTGATCCCACGAGTCCGCACACGCCCACTTTATCATTTGGAAGATCAGGTAAAACTCCACTCATTGTGGAGAACCCGTTTGTATAGTCAGTTGGTGATATCTGCTAAAGTGAATCTTCTAAAGGTCCTCATTTGGAGACAGGTCCTCTGTATGTTAAATAATGAGGATTTAATTCAGTGTAATTTATGTCTTTCTAAAATGGGGAAACAGAGACACTCACACAGGGAAAATGGCATAGCGAGACGGGGAAGATGGCCACCTATAAGCCAAAAGGGGCCTAGAGCAGACATTTTCCCTTACAGCCCTCAGAAGGAATTCTCTGTGTAGGACCTCTTGAGTTCAGACTTCTAGCTTCTAGAACCAGGGAACGAATCACTATCTTTTAACCACCCAGCTTGTGGCAGCTAGTCACAGCAACTCTAGAAACTGATGCACTTGATATTTCATGGCTGTGCCTTCAACCTTTCCTAGAACCTAGGACCAAGGCAGTTGCTGAAATTCAAATAGTAAACAGTCATTTGCTATTGTGGCCACATTCCAGGAGGTCCCCTAAGTTTTGGCGTAATTAATTATAGTAATAGACAAATAAGAAATTGGTGGAAGGCATGGTAGCACATACCTTCAATCTGAGGACTAAGGAGGCAGGGGTAGTGAGTTCAATCAATATCATAGTGAGTTCCAGGCCAGCCAGGGCTACCTAGTGAGACCCTGGCTACAAAAATTGGCAGGGCTGGTGAGATGGCTCAGGGGTTAAGAGCACTTGCTGTCATTCCAGAGGACCTGAGTTTTAGTCCCATCACTCACATGGGAGTTCACAGCTATCTATAACTTCATTCCTAGTGGACCCAGTGTCCTCTTCATGCCTCTTTGGACACCAGGCATGAGCATGTTGCACAGACATAAACGCAGACAAACCACTCATACACATAAAATAGTTTTTAAAAAAGAAGTTGATGAAGACACTTTTGAACCAGAGGCATCTTTCATGACTCTATTTTGGACCTGGCTGATCTGGCCATTTCCACTAAGGACTTCATCTACTGGGTCACAAAACTCAAGTTGCAGGGAAACTTGTATAATAACATAGACTTGCAGAACTCCCTCTCACTACAAGTTCTATTCAGAAGAAAGAGCCCTGCAGATCACTAAGCAAAGGGGTGGGGAAGCACACCAATTACAACGCACAGTGTCTCCAAAATCCAGAGTTCTGGTGAGCATTGTTCTTCCTTGTACTGGATGTGAAGGCTGCAGTGACTTATCTTCCCCATGAGAGGGGATGACTTGACTTGTTACACATAACTAATTCCTTGAAACTTTTCAAGTGAGAGAGGGTTTTGAGTCAGTGAGGTTCTTAGATAGTGGCAATGATCTATGCCCCTTGCTCAGACATGTACTTTAAAATTTCCATATTGGTGTGGAGGGATAGAACCTGTCTTAGTTAGGACTACCATTTGCTGTGAAGAGACACCATGGCCATGGCAACTCTTGTAAAGGAAAACATTTAATTGAAGTGGTGGTTTACAGTTCAGAGGTTCAGTCCATTATCATCATGATGGCAAACACGGTGACAGGCAGGCTGACAAGGTGCTGGAGCTGAGAGTCCTACATCTTGTAGGCAACAGGAAGTTGACTGACACACTGCATGGTATCCTGAGCATTGGAAACCTCAAAGTCCACCCCCACAGTGACACACTTCCTCCAACAAGGCCATACCCACCCCAACCAAGCTCTGCCTCCTAATAGTGCCACTTCCTATGAGATTATGGTGGCTGCTTACATTCAAACTACCACAGTACCAGTCTCCCTGTGGGACTTCCTTAATATATCTTCGTAGTTTAGAGAATAATCACAGGAAGTCTCTAGGAGCTAGAGCAGATGAGGAAACAGGTTCTCTCTTACAATCTGTGAAGTAGCAGAGCCCTTCTGATACCTTGATGGTCCCAGTGGAAAACATCTCAGATTTACAGCTTCTAGAATTATACTAGAGTGAATCTGTGCTATGGAACAACAGGGTGGAGGAGAGGTGATGGGGGAAAAGAGGTGTGTAGGAGAATCAACATGTACAGTATGTACAATGACAGCATCCTGGGTCAGAATCCTTTCTCAAAAAGAACTATTTCCACCAGGCATCCAGGGACTGTGAATTTTTGAGTCTGGAAACTTACTGATAGACTACCATGACCTGAGTGCTTTCTCTGAAACTCTTATTGAAATATAATTGTTATCATGATGGTGTTAAGAGTCAGGGCATTTAGAAAGTAATTAAGTTGTTGGGGCACTGCCCTCATGAATATGGATATGAGGCCATTATTAGGGAGTAGGTTAGAGGTTAGCTCCTATGAATGGACTAATGATAAAAGAGGAGGGTGGGGCCTCTGCCCTCTTCCCTGTGCCTACTCTCACCATGTGATGCCCTCCACAGTTCTCTGACACAGCAAGGAGGCCTTCATTGCTCTTCAGTGTCCAGAACTCTAAGTCAACTGGATAGAATTATAATAGAAGTTTGTAATTTACCCAGTCTGTGATATTCTATTATAGTAGGAGAAACTTATGTCAGATTTCTGCCTACCAGACTCTTGACTTTTTCTGATTGAGTCAATCTGTAACTTAAAATGCTATCATTTATTGACTCTATTGTTAAGTGCCTCATTGTTAAGGTTTAGATATCCCTCAAGGTCCACTCTTAGTAACTTGTCTCCAAAGTGACACTACTGTGGCTCTGTGGCAGGTGTTTATTTCATAGAGGCATGACTTCAGAGAGGAATGTAAGACTCCAATCCTTCCTTTTAAATTTTGCTTTCTAGGAATGAGAAAAGCAGTTTAGCTCTGCCCTAACGCTCCCTGTGTGATACTCTGCCTCATTATAGGTCTAAAACAGTAAGACCAATTGGTTATGGGTTGAACCCTCCAAGACTATGAGCCAACAAAAGCTTTTCTATTTAAAATTTTAATATCTCAAGTACTTGGCTATTATGATAGAAAGCTATGTATGTATGATCATAATGATGTCCCATATAGCATGATTATTATTATTATTTTAGGCCAGACATTATTATAAGTTAGACAGACACTTAGGATCACTACATTATCCTTGCAACTATTATGGTAATGGTTCCTTTGAACAGACAGTGGCATTTGCATAGGGTTAGCTCCCAAGGAGATGGGTGGGAGCACAAATAGAAATGAACCAAATAAAGAGCACAAACTAAGTTAAAGCTTACTAACTTGTTTACTAAACTGTGTCCTTAAGGAGAGTAAAAATGTCTCCCCTATTCCCTCACCTGTCTCTTCCATTCTTCCCCATTGCTAGCAAAGTGCCTGGGGCACATCAGTAGTCATGGTCACTGAATAAATGTAAAAATAAATCAACATCAACCTCATATTCTTCTGTGTGCTCTTAGCGTGGGAACTGGAAGTCCAGAGGCAACAGGGTCTTACTGTGGAAAGAGAAGAGGGAGCAGGCCATCTGGCTGCAGGGGGTAGGGGAAAATGATGAGGGACAGAGCATAGTAGCTGTGGGACACCTATTGCTCCTTACTGGACAGTTGTCTCTCTCCAAGCAGGGAACTCTAGTTTATCTGTGAGAATGAGATCCCGATGCTCACGATGGGCCACATAGCAGACCTCCTGCGAAGCTCAGATCAAAGCTCACCTCTCCCTGATTGTATTCAAGTGCTCTGTAACTCCCTGTTAAAGCAGCCACAATCAGTCTCCAGAGATCTTTGTGCTCTTTTGATGGTGCTCTTTGCAGAGTGTGTGGGTTTTTTAATTTGAAGAACTTGCTAATTTCAACCTCTGCCTTAAGAAATAATTATATGATTCATGAGAAAATATATTAAATCCTTAGAATCTGATTCTTCAAAGTGGCTGTAGCTATGAGGATGGTTTTTCTTTTGTGTTGTCTGCACTGTGAGGGATGGGCTGATGTGGGAGATGGTTATGGATTGGTATTAGGGCTAAGGTGGTAGGGATGGGCTTTGGCTCCGATGATTTAGGGAGAGAAATAGCAAGGATTAGTGAAACAGTGCTGGAGCCAGGGACCCAACTAGACTAAAAATCAACCAACCAACCAACCAAACAAACAAAAAACTCAAATTGGTGGTGGGGAGGACCATTTTTTTTCCATTCTATTTTAAGTGGTCAATCACATAATCATGAAATGATTTTTAATAAGGCTTCTTGATTTTCTTTGTCCTTCATGACTAACTAAAATAAGGAAGGAGCACATAATAATGATCAGAACAGACTGAGAAACAAGTACATCTTTCATTTTTAGAAAGAATGGTAGTAAATGCACATATCATAACTGTGATGGTATTGTGTTCCCCAAAATATTGTGCACCCTAATAAACTTATCTGGGGTCAAAGAACAGAACAGCCACTAGATACAGAGGCTAGAAAATGGTGGCACTCACACCTTTAATTCTAGCATTCCAGAGGCAGAAATCCCTCTGGATCTCTGTGAGTTCAAGGCCACATTGGAAACAGCCAGGCATGGTGACACATGCCTTTAATCCCAAGAAGTGAGCCTTTAATCCCAGGGAGTGATGGCAGATAGCAGAAAGGTATATAAGGCGTGAAGACCAGGAACTAGCAGCATTTGGCTGGTTAAGCTTTCAGGCTTTCGAGCAGCAGTTCAGCTGAGATTCATTCTGGATGAGGACTCAGAGGCATCCAGTCTGAGGAAACAGGATCAACTGAGGAATTGGCAAGGTGAGGTAGCTGTGGCTTGTTCTGCTTCTCTGATCTTCCAATATTCACCCCAATAACTGGCCTCAGATTTGATCTTATTAATAAGTACCTTTAAGATTCATGCTACACATAAAAATATATATTGGTGTGATAAGAACAAGATTTTTTTGCCCTCAAGATTCTACCTCCTTCCCAGTACGATATTGCCCTTACTCTGCATGCAATCTCAACATGCACATATAATTCCAGTATGACCGACCACTCCAATTGCTCTGGATCAGCAGAATAATGTTTTGGTGTGCTAGCTCCACATACATGATGGAAATACTGTATTCATTCCGGGAGAATGAACCTCTGAAATGTTAGTGCTGAGACTCAACATGTACAAAAACCATATCTGACAAAAAGACCCCAGACTTACAACCTTTCCTAGAAATCTGCCCAGAATGGTGAGGAGTTGCCAAATGGCTGTCAGCATCCCTGTCTTTGACCTATGCTTCCAAGTCAGGTGATATCAGAAAAGATCCCCCATGCTCCTCACATCAATCCCATATATGTTTTTTTCTAGTTAGTCTACGTCCTGTTTTCCCATGCCTGACTCCATCAGGGAAGACCTCAGCCTTTCTCATTTTTACTCGAAAGCTTTCCCACTCCCCTACCTGCCTTTGAATGATGTCAAAGTCTCCCATGTGACAGGAAGTTATGAAAAGGCAAGCTTTGTGTGTTTTTATTTTGGTGTTCTTCATTCATTTCCATGATGCAGAGTGAGGGTGCAGCTTCTGGGATCTTACATACCTTAAAACACTGTTGATAATACTTCTCTTTCAGCAGAAACAACAGCTCAACAGCTCATTTTTTTTTTTTTTTTTGGTCTCCTCTAACCACTCCAAAAGCTGTGCTTACCTTACCTATCCTATTCTTTTATCATTATACAGTGTTGATGCTAGGACCTAAACCCAGTCCTTTGCAAAAGCAATAAGTGATTTTAACCACCAAGCCATCTCTCCAGCCCACTATATTTTCTTAATAATTCTGATTATATATCCAGAGCATTGCTAAAATATATGGTAAAAGTCTTCAAAAACAATCATATAAAAAGAAAATGTTACTGAATTTATTAAAAGTTTTTTTTATTGCTTTTGAGGTTAGGAAGGTTGAAAAAAGAATCCATGTTCTGATGAATACTTTTGAAGATTTCATTAGAGATGTTTCTGTCTTTACACTTAAGACTTTCTGTCATATCAGCCCTAATGTACTCACAGATAAACTAAAATTGGCCCCAAGAGAAACGGAAAGATGTTCCATACTCACTGAAGAGTACTGTTGTGCCAGGCAGTGTACAGATCTCAAGATGAGTTGGGCACATTCCCATTATCAAAGAGTTTACAAGCCAGTTTACAGTTGTAATTTACCTGAGGTTAGCAAGCAAAACTCAGGACCAAATACCAGAAACAGTCAGGCTTTGCTGGTCTTCCTGGAGGGTTTTCTCGGGGTGGGGGCCTGCGAGGTCATAGTGTTCATTCTGAATGAGGTCGTCTTCCCGGATCCTTCATCTAAGTGCCTCGCCTTCTATTTCCCTTCCAGCTCTTTTTCCATCTCCCTACCATGCTGAAGATGCTCTCTTGTAATACTTTATTTTTTTTAAAGTCAGGACATCTTCCTCCTTGTTTCTATTATTGAATTGCGTTGGTCATGTAACAAACAAGCCTGAGGCCATGCATTTTATCAGCACCCTTAAGGTCTGAGGCCCTTCTTGACTCTTCAACCCTGTGCCAAGTATACCTTGTACAAACTTCCTTTTCCACCCTGAGTGCATGTTATGGAAATAGTCTGTGGACTTCCTGTCTGTCTTATCTTGCTTCCAGTACAACAACCATGCTTTATCAGTGTTTGTATTTTTAGAAAAAGCTACCAGGGCTGGGCTGAAGTAAATGTAACCAATGCTGTCAACATACATGGAGAACTGCCTCTTCTAATGGCTATTCATGCCACCTGGAAGGCTTCGAAGTGGAAAAAAGGGAAGAATTTATAGTCAGACAAGCTTGGCTCTGCTGCATAGCAATTATCTGCTAGGTGTTTAAATTTTACAACCCAATTCCCAGAGTTGTGAAGGTATAATGATCCCTGAGTCATTGCAGCTCTTCCCAAGGTTTCACATACCTCCATGCACCAATGGTTTCTCCAGGTAGCTCTCTGATTGGTATCTCTCTGATTGGTATCTCTCTTGTTGATTATAAGCCCCTAGAAGGTCCCTACCTGGTGACTCAGAGGGCTATCAAATGCACCTTAATCATGACTAGCATAAATTCCCCACTCATCAGATATGAACCTTTCCTAAAATAGTCCCCCTTGATGAAAAGATCCACCTACACACTGCCCGAGCCAGAAACCCAGCAGATCACCTTGACGAGCGGCTCTCCTTCCCCGCACATGGACCCCTTTAATACCTCTCAGCTGCATCCCCAGTCCTTCACCTTGGCTTAGGCCTTCCTCTTGCCGAGCCCAGATCATTGCCCAGCCGCTTCTGACTGGCCTGTCTTCCTGCTATTGCCCTACAGGGCAGCCTCTGTTGCTTCCCTGCTAAAACCTAGAGTCACTGTCTGCAGCTGGAGAAAGATCGCTCAAATCCCTTGAGCCACTGTCTGCCAAATGTCCTCAGAGCTCCTCCCCAACCCCTGCTACATTCTTCCCTGCCTCCTCTGTGTGTGTGTGTGTGTGTGTATGTGTGTGTGTGTGTGTGTGTGTGTGTGGTGTGCATCCTCCTGCACATGTGCGTCTCCCTCCTTTCCTCCCTCCTTCCTTCCTTTGAGACAGGGTCACATGTAGCTCAGGTCCCCTGAAACTTACTTAATAAGTGAAGCTGGCCTTGAATTCCCGATCCTCTTGCCTGTACTCTTCAACTTCTTGGATTAAGTCCTGTGTCCACCATGCCTAGCTTAAACTACTTGAATTTCTAAGAGCTGAAATGCAGCGTCTCTCCCCTTTGCTTCAGAACTTTAAAGTGCAATGTCTCCTTGCTAGGAATTCGGTTTACTTTGGCTTTAATTGATATCCAGGAAGCAGACATGGTGCCCTATAAGAAGAGACGTCTTAGTAGGGTGTTTTGCCTCATTGTATCCAGAGAGCTTTGTGCCAGAATAAACACACACACACACACACACACACACACACACACACACACACACACAGTAAAGTGTCCCTTACTTCTAAAGTAACAGTATAATCTTAATAAAATGATGGCTGAGATGCATGGACACAATGCTCTGTTCTAGACCCAAGCTCTTTGTGTGTGTGATGCTTAGTTTTGACTACCAACTTAACTAGATTAAGAAAGACCTAAGGGTACCTACCATTTAGGTGTCTGCAGTGGTTTAACCAAAGAGAGAAGATTCACCTTGAATGTGAGTGGCACCATCCCACGGGCTGGGGTACCAGACTGGAAAAAAAAAAAAGGCGGGGGGGGGGGAATGGAGACTGCAGCTTAGTCCCAGCATTCCTCTCCTCCCTCCACTTCCTGATCTTCCTGAATCTGAGCAGGTTTCTGTCACCAAAGCTGCAAGCTGTCCCTGCTGTCCTGCCACTCTAGACTCTCCTGAGCTAGGAGGAGGAACACAGCTCCCCACTTCCCTAGCTTCCTGTCAGGCCTTTGGTCACAACGGTGAGAAAGGTCACCAATACAGTGTCATCTCCTTCCATCTGTGCAGTAGGTAAGACCTTCTCTCCTGCTTTCTGCAAGAGGACATTGTGTCACAGAGAGGCAGCTGCCCTCCCCCGCATTCTGCTGATGGCACTTGGACCCAGAAGGCTTGATCTAGAGCACACAGAACGATTAGCCGTGCATTTTCATATCCAGTAGCCTCAAAGGTTTCTGTCCGTTTACTGATGTATACTTGAAACAGATACTGGCTGCTTCTTATTAAGAGTTTCCAGGCTTGCTAAACGAATAGATGCTGACTCATTTGCGTCTTGAAGGACTGGGTTTTATTCAGTTTCTTCTCAGCATGTAGCCTAGCACATGGTGCATTGTAAAAATGTTAAACCCATCTCTCTGCCTAGTTTCGTTGCTACTAGAGATCGACCTGGTCAAAGATCCGGAAGCTTTGCCTGTACACTCTTTGGAGTCTTTGCCTTGGCTGGAGCACACCATCTCCATTGGACTCTGTGTGGGTTTTCACTGTGTAGAAAAGAACATCTGGTCAGCTGCTACTTCACAGCTGGAAAAACAAGTTTCTCTGGAGCCAAGTAATTCCATGCCTGAGCAAAACAGGGAGGAAACCCTTCGCCTCCTGTGAGTATGTGGGCGGAGGGCTGTATCATCAAGTTCTTTGAATTCCTTGGAAAGAGATTACACAGAGGAATATCACGTAGCATGGAGATATTGGTGGAGGGTGTAGAGACTCAAAAATGAATGAAATGTTGAGAACTACAACCCACAGGCTAAAAGTAATTGCAGAGGATTTTGAAGACGAAAAGACAGGTGGATTAACAATGCAGAGTACTGAAGGGCCCTGCATAAATGGGATTCCCTTAGGAGGATGGAAGACAGATGTTCGCAGAAGAGAGGCATGGACAGCCGGCCTAGATGCCCCTTGAGGAGCTGAGAATGGGGGTGGGAGGGGAGATAATTTTACTGGATACATGACAGCTGAAGCATAAGCAAAAGCTTGTAAAAGGGAATCCTTGCTTCCATGTGATCCAGCCAGAGAGGAGGGGGAAGACCCGTAGTAGCAGTGTTTCTGGGGGAAGGGATGGAGATGGCACAGGCATTGTGTATTTTCCTTTTCGAAATGAACGCTTAAAACTCTCGGTACATCTGAAAAATATTATGATCTTTCTATGGTAGACACTGGAAGGTTTGAGGTGATGATATACACATGCCAGACTTAAGCAGTCAGTCTGGCTTACCTAGTTACTAACATTTGAGAATCGTGTTGGTTAACAGACAGAGCACAGTCCCAAGGCCTCTGTTGCTTTATGACCTTGGTGACTGGCTTCAGGCTGTGTCTCACTATCTTTTCTAAGCAGCCCCCTGCAAGCAGTACTGTGAGATTTGAAGAGGCAGAGATATAAGCTCTTCTGCAGGGCATGTGTTTGGCTCTGTGAATAGCAGTGGAGTCTTTGTTTGTACTATTCTTATTATTTTCATTTTTAAAGTCTCGTCATCTCATGAATAAAAAACCATGAAGATAGATTCTAAAGTCAGAAAAGTCTTTGACTGGAGTGAAGGGACAGTGATGGTTTCCCTAACGGGGCCTTGTCAAAAGGAGACTATGAGAAGCACTTATTCAACATCTGCAGCTGGTGTTTGGGCTATTGGGAGGAAGATATATGTGTGTGTGAGTGTGTGTGTGTGTGTGTGTGTGTGTGTGTGTGTGTGTGTAGTAATAATGGGTATCTTTAAGGAGGAAAGGGCTTATGGGAGATAGCCTCTCTAATTATGCCATGCATGTTCATCTTTCTTGCCCAGGAAGAATGCTGGGTTTTATTCTGTTTGTTTTCAATATGTAGCTCAGCACATGGTACATTATAAAAACGTTAAATAAATCCATATTTATTTATGGGCATTCTCTTTATGGGCAAGGTGGGTCTCTTCTGGTTTCTCCTTGTTAACTTTCCTTCTTGGAGATTTTAGGATCTCAGAACTCACATATGGACAGAAGAAGTTGAGTGATTTAAGACACTTGTGTTGCTAAACATGTGCAGTGTCTCACATCAATATTATTCATAGAAGACATAAATGAGGAGAGGTTTTCTCTATGGAATTCTGGGTATTCTAGGTATAGTTATAAAACTTTAGCCCCTTGGAGGCCTCTACCCTCAGTTTGTGTAGCCCAGTTCTGTCCTCAGAAGCTCAAGAAGACTACGCATGCACAACTCTTCTTGACATGCTGTCAGGCCCTCCAGGCCCTGCAGTTGAGTTGAAAGGAGTGATCAAGGCTTTCTCACTTTCAAAGAAAGTGAGATCTAGCCACCTGGATCGGCAAGGTTCTCAGAGCCAAGTCTGCAAACTTTCCCTTTTTTTCCCATGAAGATTCTGCATTTCCCCCTGTTCATTACTGCTGGTAGACAATTTTCAGACAGCTTTTCCTCCTTATTATCTTGAAAGGCATTGATTAGTAAATAGGTCATTTATATTTAGTGGTTTCTCTTTGAAGTTTTACTAAGTTTCAAATAAAGTCTACTTGAAACTATACACAATCTTTCAAACAGTTTGTTTATTCAAAGAAACTTTGAAGTCTGTCCAAACGGTTTCACTGTTTGTACTGTAAAACAAATCAGTCTTTATTGTTTTAGTGAAAGTCATAAACATATAGAGTCATCGTTCTGAGTCTCTCATTTGCCCAGTCATCCCTGTGAGAGTTCATTCCTGTGGCTTGGTGAATACTCTTGATTAAATATTTAACAGAATATATGCTTTGTGGATACTGCTTGCTTTTGGCATCCGTTAATGATTGGGTTCCCATTGCTAATCTCTATGGAAGATAAAAGGGGGGGGGGAAGGAAAATCTATATAAAGAGTATATTTGAATCATAAGAAATTGCTTATCTGACAGTGGGAATAGGATCCACCCCTGGTTCATGAGCTGGCTTTTTGGAGCCCATTACCCATGATGTGACACCTTGCACAGCCTTGATGCAGGGGGAGGGGCTTGGACCTGCCTCAGCTGAATGTGTGGGACTGTGCTGACTCCCCATGGGAGGCCATACCTTTTTGGAGGAGGGGATGAGGGGTGGGATGGGGGGGAGCAAGAGGAGGGTTGAGGGGGGAATCTGTGGTTGGTATGTGGAATGAATAAAAAATTTCTTAATTAAAAGAAAAAGAAATTGCTTATATAGCAACACCTTTGACCTACCAAAATGAACAGTTAATATAGTACAACTACCATGTCTAAGGTTTATTCATTAGGCAACACATTTTACATTATGTCAAACACAAATATAACATTACAATCCTGGCATAGTAAAGTTAAGTTTGAAAATTATTTTAATATATCTCTAAAGTGCTATGATAAACCAGTGATAGATAAAAAATGATTATTCTGTACACAATAACTAAATATGAGCCTGATGATTATGAAAAATATTGTAGTTTTCTATAAGGCCAAATCCAATAACACTTTACAAAACAACCCTTTATTATGTTCTTTGAGTCAGGGATAAGTTGTGTTTAGAAGGCTCAGGGGACTTTTCTATTGCCTTAGTGAGGAATGCTTGTTTGTCTTGGTTTATGCTACTATAACAAAATATCATATACTAGGGAGCCTATAAGCCACCAGATTTAGTTTTTATTATTCTGGAGGCTGAAAGTCCAAACCCAGGGTGGGATCCCTCTGCAGAGTGGTGTTCCTCAAACAGCAGGAAGAGAATGATGTGTTCTATGGCCTGTTAGTGGATATTCTACTATCATTCATTCTACTGTCTTCCCAAAATCTCATCTGCAAACACATAACATGCAGATTTTGACATAAAGTTTAGGAGACACAAACATTTAGCTCATTGCAATATTTTGTCAAGAAACGTTTTAGGGGCTGAGGAAAGGGTTCGGTGGGTAAGAGAGTTTGCTGTAAAAGCAGAGGAATCTGAGTTCAAATTCCCAGCATCCACATAAAAGCTGAGCATGACTTTGTGTGTCTATAAAGCCAGCATTGGGGGATGGAAGCAAGAGGATCCTGGGAGCTCACTGTCAGTCAGCCGAGCAGGAAACAGTGAGCTTCAGTTCAACAAGAGACTCTTGTCTCAAAGAACAAAACTGTCTTAGTTAGGGTTTCTATTGCTGTGAGGAGACACCATGACCACTGCAACTTTTATAAAGGAAAAACATTTCATTGAGGTAGCTTACAGTTTCAGAGGTTTAGCCCATTATTATCATGGTGAGACATGGTGGTGTGCAGGCAGACATGGTGCTGGAAAAGTAGCCAAGGGTCCTACACCTTGGCTTGCAGGCAACAGGAAGTGGTCTGTCTGACTGGGTGTGGCCTAAGTGCATATGAAACCTCAAAGCCCGCCTCAGAAGTGACACACTTCTTCCAACAAGGCCGCACCTCCTAATAGTGTCACTTTCTTTGGGGACCATTTTCTTTCAAACCACCACAGAAACAAAACAACAAGTTAGAGAATAATAAAGGAAGACACCCAACAATCTCCTCTGACATCCTCATGTGCTTGCTTCAACGAGTGTGTATGGATGGGCATGTGCACCCCCCCACAAATGCATATACCACACTACACATAAAATGTTTTAAATTTTTATACTGCCCTGTACATGAATAAAATAGCATATAAAATTAATAAATGATTGATCATCATTGTAATTAACTGTTATAATGAGAATGTGAAGGAATGAAACATTTCAAGGTTATGGCTACTGTCCAAAAGTCGTCTCCTCATTTTATATTTGGGTCTCAGGTTCATTAATTATTCGCAACTAGGAATTAACCAAAACAGTTAACACTCTCTTTCAGCTACCATGCATCTAATAAACAGTCTTAATAAAGGAACTAATTAGTATCTGGTGGCATGGGGCAGCACAAACATAAGGAGGGACCTAACAGTATCACTCATTCCAGAGTAAATCTCATTTCTTTTGGAAAGGAAAAATAAAATCAATCCTGTAGAATATCTGTATTTGCCCAGAAAGATATGACTTCACTATTGACACCACATTGTCAGGCAATGGCCCTTATTATTTTCAGAGATGTTTGCTTGCCTCCTTACTAGATATTTTTCTCCTAAATATTGAAGGTATTTAAAAGGATGAGCTGTCCTTTAGGGCTATGAGAAGACCCAATTGTCTTTACTGGGGAGTGACATTTGCAGTAGTTTTCCCATGGAGCTCCATACGATGGTCTTGACCTCCATCAGTTGCTGGAAGGCTTTCTTCTAGGTCCAGGATACCCAGAGATGGTACCTTTAGGAGAAACTTCACCTTACAGGTATCTAACCTCCAGTGTGTTTTTCCTCCCTCAGACCAATCCCCAGAGTTGACTCTTCCACTTCCCAGTTGACAGAGTTACTTAGGATTGACTCTACCAGGTCCCTGAGCTGAACTCCTGGCCTTCAGATCCTCATCCACCTCATCCTCCACATCTATCTCTTCTCTGTACTCTACTCAGAAAGATGGTCTTCAAATAGAGAGGTGTGATCTTTTGGCTTCTAATCTCTTGCATATGTTTACATGTAAGTTCCTTTGCAGTATCACTTCTGTCTCCTCACCATCCCCACTTCTCTCTCCTGTGTCCCAATCATTCATTCTCACCCTTTTCTCACTCAGGACTCTCTTCCAAAAGGCTCCCCAGCAGTACCTTCAAATTCCAGCACATGGCTAACCCTACTAATATTAAAGCCTTTGCTTAGGTACTGTTCCACAGAACATGTTCCCCTAGTGACTTCACCCTTCTGTCTCTGCATCACTAACCACACTATTTTCCCACTGCCTTTCTGCTTATCCAAAACTTACTCTACTCTGCTAGCCTCTGGAGGAAGGAGTCCCCAGTCTGTTTTGATCACTAGTATATTTCCAGCAGACCCTCCCTTACTCAGAACAGATACTAAATATATTCATGCCTATTAAATGAATGAATAAATGAATGAACAGACAAGCACATAGACACACAGCTATGTTTTTAGGTAGAGCTTCTATCTTCCAAGACTATGTGGCCTGTTTTACTTTTCATATGTTATAAAACTGTGGGGAATAATAATACTACTAATAATAAAACCATAATTTTTAATTAGATCTGAGTTCATGTCCCAGCTTTACAATTAACAAGCTCTCCGTTTAGGTAATTTATTCAATCTTTCTAAATCTTGTTACTTGAATCAACATAGAAACAAAAGATATACACCTCCTGGGTCTCAGTGAAATTAGAAGCATTAGAAGTATACTCTAATGGGCAAAGCTGTTGACTTCTTTCTGTCTGCTTGCCACTTCATTTACCTCATCTATGGGCTAGAGATACCCTTCCCAATATATGAGATGGGAAGCTCATACAATTTTAGAACTATGTTGAATATAGCAACATACCGTGCTCACATTTACTTGTGATAGTATTTACAAACCAGGCATGAAGGCACATGCCTGAAATTACAGCTCTGGGGAGGTGGAGGCAGAAGGATGGTGAGTGGCCAGCATAATGAGACTTAGTTTCAAAAACAAAAACCAACATGATGTCAAAAGAGTATATATATATAATATATATGTATATATATGAATGTAGTATTTATAGATCATATCCAAAATATATAAACTATTTGTAGATCATATCTATAAAATATCTTATCTTGTTGTATAGGTAATCATCACAATTATATTTCAAGTTGGGCCTGTTGCTTAGCAACAGAGCACTTGCCCCGTATGTACAAGGCTCTGGGTTCATGTTGTAGCACTATATATAAAAAATGGATTTTGAGCTAGGCGTTGTGGCTCATGCTTTTAATCCCAGTACTTGGTAAATTGAGACAGCAGGGAAGAGTCTGATGCCAGCCTGGCTACACAGTGAATTCCAGGCCAGCCTAGAGGGCTGAATGAGGCCCCATCTTAGCATTTCTCTTCCTCACCCCATGAAAAGACAGATTGCAATAAACAGAGCTCAGCTTCTGCTGTTTAAGTTTTAGCTAGCCTTTAATGTTCAAATGACTTTATTTTAGTGCTTATAATCAATAAACTTAAAAACTTACGTTTTGAATGAAAATGGAAAAAATGGAAGTTGTATTCTTATACTTAAACTAATGGCATACATTATAGATTTAACCTTTCCTCTAATTAATTGTAGTAACTATTAATCTTACATCACTGTGCAGTGAGTTGGGAGATAGGCGGGGAAGGCTTCCAAGCTCTTTTGTGGTTATTTTTCCAGAAGAGAATAAACCCTGAGGGAGGAAACTGCAGTGTACATCAGGACAGTCTATTTCCTCAGAAATTCCAACTCAAGGGCTACTCTGGTGTGTTTTCTTTGAAGGTTCAACTGTGGCTAATCATGGCCAAGTGTTTTGATGCAGCTGATTTGACTCCTAAATGAAACTGGATCCTGACAAGAAAGTTCAAGAATTATTGTCGGCTTTTTTTGCATAACTTAGAAGCATCTACAAAGGCATATGTACTACTGCCCTGGCAGACATTATACACGAGCACAGTGTAACACCTCCATCCTCCATGCTTGGCACGTTAGCGTGGATGTTCATTTTTATAGCCGCTAACTTATTAGCTGTGGATTACGTTGTCACTTTGTGTGTTACATTTCCAAGCATAAGAAGTGTGAGTGAGTTCTAAGACATGTGAAATGAAGGATCAGCTCGGGAAAGCTGGTCTTGAAGGCACCAGAGAGGAGAGAGAAAGACTTCATCATGTGGTTCATACAGACTGCCAATTCCTTGATTGACAGCTCTCTGTATGGCAAGTCTTGAGGGATTGGGTATTTAAATCTTAATTACAAAAAAGTGTTACAGAATACTAAAAATCATTCAAGGAAATTGGAAGCCTTATAATGTAGCATTCCTCTATTAATCTCTTATACAGAATAAATTTGAGCGACAAGATTCATATAAATTCTGTAAAGGAATTTAGGTAATTGGTGAAGAATTGAATGGAAAAATTTAAACTATGTGCTAGAAATGTACCCTCTTCTGTAAATTAAATTGCCCCAAAATTGCATACATAAAAATAAAACAGACAAAAGTGAACTTGCTCAAAGCTATATTCTTAACTGACCTAAATAACAAAAATCTCATTAAGGCAATTCAAATGAACAAACAAGACAATACAAATAGCTGCTGTGCTTAGAATGAAAAAAAATCATAGAAATTTACTACAGAAAAAAATATTAGACTCCAGAATATAGAAATCAAGAAACTGCCCAGAAAAAATTTAAAAATAAAATTTGAGGAATATTCAAGAACACCATGTCCTACTAATTATTTAATTCAACAAATTCTAGGTAACTAACTTTACCATAACCTTTTGCCACATGCAGAGAATGTGGACATAACATGAGCAGAATTAAACAGTTCAGGGGGAAAACACTCATGAAAACAGACAATAGCGTTAAAATCTCATAAAACCGTATAAAGGGCTGGGCATCTTCTGTTTTTTCACTCACCTGTATACATTTTACACCTTTTCCTGCTTTGCTCTTTCCCTGAGAAGGGCTGCATCACCTGTTCCTGTGTTAGCCGGAGTTCTTCAGAGAAGCAGAACAAATATGACTCAGGTATGTATCTGTCTATTCTATGTGTCTATTCTACTATCTATCATCTATCATCTATCTATCTATCTATCTATCTATCTATCTATCTATCTATCTATCATCTATCTTCTATTATCTAGTCTATCATCTATTACTAGCTATCATCTAGCTATCTACCATCATATATCTACCTACCTATCATCTATGTATCTATCTATGTATCTGTCTGTCTGTCTATCTTTCCTCTAGTTATCCCCTATCTCTACTTAGATATACAAACAGACATTTATTATGAGGACTGACTCACATAATCATAGAAACTAAGTGGTCTATGATGTGGTCTATCATGAGCTTTCTGCACAATGGAGGCCCCTTCCTACAAACCAGGAATACAGTTCTGGTCCAAATGTAAGGGCCCAAGAATAAGAATATCTGCTATCATAGGTCCTAGTCCAACTTCTGAAGATGTAAGAGCCAGGAGAACAGAGGTACAAGGCAGGAAAGAGACTCAGGAGCCAGATTCAGCAGAGAGAAAGCCCTCTTTCTTTATGTTAGATCTAAGCCTTCAACACTTTAGACAATACCTCATTGCTGAGGGTAACCTCTTTCATTAGCTTATTGATTCCAATGCTAGTCTTCCCCAGAAATCTCCTTTCAGACACACTTAGAAATGATAGCCCTGTCAAGTTAGCACATAAAATCAACAATCATAGTTCTTCCCTTTGACTTTTGGTTGGATTCAGCCAGTGAGGCCTTGATAGCATATCAAAAGAAGAGAGAAATATGGGGAGGGGAGTTTGGATGAGGCAACTCTGATCACCACCTATATTGGTACACAAAGTCACAATTCTGCTCCAGTTACATATGCAAAGTAGCCATTTAGATGCACATGTTTCCTGATAAACAAACAGGGAGAGCAAAGAATCCTATGTGGATTCCCAAAAGGCTTCACAAAGGATGGGCCCTAGAGCTGGGCCCTTTTGGAGAAGTAGGGATTCCCAAGAAAGTGGGAAAGGATTCAAGAAAGAATGTACATATGAAAAAGGTGTGAAGGGAGGGAACAAGCAGAGATGTATGAAGTCAATTGTGAAGAGTGTTGTCATGGAATTTATAGAAAGAATAGCAGGTGTTCCAGTTAGATGACTTGAGCCAATCTAGAATCACCTGGGCCGAGGGAACTGTAGCTGGAGAGTTTTCTCTCTGGGTCTCACCAAGCCCTGGCAGTCCGACAGCCCACTTATAAAATAAACACACAGACGCTTATAATATTTAAACTGTTTGGCCTAATGGCTCAGGCTTCTTGCTAATTGTTCTTACATCTTAAATTAATCCATTTCTATAAATCTTTACCTTGCCACATGGCTCATGGCTTACTGGCATCTTCAC
Source organism: Peromyscus eremicus (assembly GCF_949786415.1). NCBI lineage: Eukaryota > Metazoa > Chordata > Mammalia > Rodentia > Cricetidae > Peromyscus > Peromyscus eremicus. The sequence continues at coordinate 40,963,756 of NC_081419.1, forward strand.
ATGCTGCTTATCATGGCAGCGGCTGGCAGTGTCTCCCTCCGCCTTCCTGTTCTCTCAATTCTCCTCTCTGTTAGTCCTGCCTATACTTCCTGCCTGGCCACTGGGCAATCAGTGTTTTATTTATTGACCAATCAGAGCAAAACATTTGACATACAGACCATCCCACAGCAGGGAACCTCAACTGAAGAACTGCTTCACTCATATCAGCCTGTGAGAAATTATCTTGATTGATGATTGAGGTGTTTGTGTTATAATCATGTGTACCACACACATGCACACATGAATTCACAGGAGTTTACAGGATCAAGAAACATAGAAATGTATCTTTTTGCAAGACACATTGGATTTATTCTAGGAAAGTAAACAAAGCCTCAAGTGACGTTCCTGTCACCTACGTGAGACAAGTCAAGCCTATGAGGAACACTGCAACCTGCAGCTTCTCATTGTACCTTCAGGTAACTCTGTGTTCTGAGTTATTCTTCCTCCTTTTTCCTCAGGCATCACCTTTGGAGGTAGAGCTGGGTGCGAGATTCTCTGCCTAGGGAAGAATGCATCCAATGCATTCACAGATGTCTTTCTGACTACCTTGGCTTTTCCAGAAATGCTAATTGAAACCACTTTGAGATTTGCAGCTGAAAGCCTAGCATCAAGAAAAAAAAATGACAACAAATACTGGTGAGGACGTGGGGAGAGAAGAACGTTTACTCATCGCCAGTGGAGATGTAAATGTCTATAGCCACTCTGGAAATCAGTGTAGAAGGTTCTCAAAAACCTAAAACTAATAGTACCTATATGACCAAGTTATACTAGCAATATATTCAAAAGATTCATGTAACATGAATTGCTAAACAGTTTTATTAATAAAAAACCCAGAGTCAGATATTGAGGTAAAAGCTAAAAGATCAGAGAGGCAGAGCAGCAAGCCACTAGTTCTTACCCCTATGTAATCCTCCACCAATAGAGAGTGAGCTCCTCTCTCCACCCCACCTTATCACTTCTTCACTCCGCCCAGCTCTATTGCTACCTGTCTGTCTGTATAGACCTCCAGATCTCTATGGTTAACAAGTGGCTAGCTCCTCCTTCTAATTTTCAGGCAAGCTTTATTTGTTAGAGCACAAATAAAATATCACCACATTTCCCCTTTTTTTGTGTAAAATAAAAAAGGTTTTAATTGATATAAACAAAATTATATACAATAAGTGGAATAACTATATATAATATATACAGGCAATAAATACATCAACAATGTCTAGCTCATTTGCATTTGACAAATTCAGTGAAAATACTCCTTTATCTTATCTTTTTTTAATCCAAAGGATTAAATCTATTTACCTTTCGTCCTAATTTGCATTACCAACCGAAAACTATCTTTTGATATCTTTCAAACTTATACACTTTACACCACTTTAGTGAGTTTCTTTTCTGAATTTCTTAAAAAGAAAAACTATAACTATAACTATCTAATCTTCAACTTCCTCAGAGACCCAAGAAGGAAATAATATTAATTAAGTCAGCAGGAAAAGCAAACAAATGACTTTCAAAAAATGTGAGAAGTGAAAGAAACAGCTGGCTGCCTGGACAGTCACCCAGGATTTCCCTGCAACATTGGGCCTAGAGTATCTGACAAACTCATTTGTGAAGCAGGATTTTATGAAGGGTCTTCCTACCTTGTCTTGGCAAGGATCAGCAATCCTTTCTTTTGTGTCCTGTTTGTCTATTTTGGACAGCATACTGTCAGCAGTCGATGCAAGGGCATTTTCTTGCCCAGTGGCTAACTTTTGCCACAAAGAAAGTAAACTCCATATGGAGTTTCTTCAATGCCCATCATCTTCCCCGAAGTAGATTGGTGCTGCTGGGAGCAGACATGTTTCATTGTTATAAAATAAGAATCTATGTTATTAAAATATCTTAAATGCCATATTCTGTAGATCTCTGAAGTGTTTGAAGATGACCTGTCTTCCTAAAATATATTTCTGCTTGACCTTGAAAACATACCTAATATGGCTACAAGTTCAATTGTAATGACTAACTACTAATCTGCATTTCTTTATTATCCTAAAGAGTTGGTAATAACTTTCAAGGACTAACAATTTGCATTACATTGTTAAATGAACTGTATAGGTACAATACCTTGAACAAAATTATAAATATATGTACAGTATTTTTAAAATCAATCTAACAAACTAACAAAATCAATCTCAAATTTGTATCAATATACATAATTTGTATACAATATAGAAAAATCCAAACCAATGTAAAATATTTAAAATTAGTAGTTGCCTTTTAAAAGTAGATTCAATAACCTACCTTTTTATCTTATCATATCAATATTCTCTCTTTTTTCTTTTCAGAGTAGATTCAATAATCTACCCTTTATTTTATCATTTCTATATCTTTTTTTCAAAGTAGATTCAATAATCTACCTCTTATTTATATCCTCTTTTTTTTCAAACAAGAACCCTGAATCTAATTTTCTTTGTTTAGCTTTTTTCCTGACTATTATCAATTAACAACTTGTAACCAACCATCCTAAACAATGACAATTATCATAACCCATTGAATGACCAAAAACCACCCACCTTACTTCTTGGGAATGTGAGCATCGTGTTTTTAAAATTACTTCCTGCTGTCTGGGGGTGATAACATCTTAAGGGGATCCTGAAAAGAAAAATTTTGAGTTAATTGTCAAGTTCTGGGAGAGGTAGCTGTATCATTTGTTGTCCAGTCTCTGCATAATGAGAAGTACAGGGCTTGTCTCAAGTCTGTAAGGTTGGATCATCTCAGCTAGCCATCTTAAAATTGTCCTGAGCAGTTTGTACTTCAAAGCTGATATTTGGGTGGTGTTTGTCATCTTAATGGTATTATCATTGTCCTGATGGAATCATCATTATGGGGCCCCATCATCTTTTTGGAGACTTCAAAGTGTTTGTTAGGTGTGGTCATGGTTCCCTGCAGAAAACTGATAGAGGCTCAAACCTGAAATCATGTACAGAAATCTAGATGAAGCCTTTTTTTCCCCCTAGAATTAGTACTCTATATGACCATTAATATCATAACAAAAGTTTAACATATATATATATATATATATATATTAATTTTACTAATTTTGATATAAAATTCATACCTTAAGAAAAGTTTTAAAGAATCAAATAAGCCAAAGAATTATGAGATTAGTGGCAATAGAATAGTCCCTTAATTTTGATTTTTCTTCTGTCCCATTTCATTTGGCTCTTCTGACATTATACAGAGATTTTAGATTTTTCTTTTAACAAGCATGCTTGGGTTTAGAGAAAGAGAGAGCCATGCTCCAACTCCAAAGCCAGCTTTAATTTTTTTAAATGAACTGGGACTGCATGTAGACCATTTGTGTTATGTGTCTGTAGAGAACAGCAGAAACAAACATTTAGAAAGACTTATGAAATTTTATCCTGTTAGATATGTGATATACCAATAGGACAATTCACTCTTTTTCTTGAGACTTTTTTTTTTCTGAATGATTTGTTCTTTTTCTTCAGATGTTTCATTTGTCCAGTGTTCTTCAGATTCCTTAGCCTTCATTCTCCTGAAAGACAAAAACAAAACCCTTCCCCAACTGTAAATTTGGGAGATTCCCAATCTAATCTTTATCAATTTTGATTCATAGTTTCTACTTAAATTTTTGTTTTACTTTCTAAGGGTGTTCTATCATCCAGAGGAGTATGGTTTTTTTACAATAGGCATTAGGGTATTTAATTGCTCTGGGAAAGGGGTTTCTTCTATGATGACAGGAAGGAACTGAACTGAATTTGTCATGGGGGCCTGTGAGAGGCCCTCCAGGGAGTTTCCTGATGGCAAAGGCACAGGACTACCCTGTCTGCCCCTTGCTGATCTATACTCCTTAGTCCAATGTTTGCCTTTATTACACCTTCTGCATATTCCAGAAGGGAGGGGCATTCTGTTGGTATTATTCTTTGAAAAAACATTGTTTTTAGGAATGTACCATTTACAGTCCCTTTTCTGGTGACCTTGTTTACCACAATTGAAACACCTGACATTACTATTTTTCTTCAAAACTCTGGAAATCACCTCTTCTATCCAAGTATCATCATGGTCATGAGATTCAATATTAATTGTGCCTTGGTTCTACTCCTCCAAGGATGCTGATCTTGCATTTAATGGCCTAATTATCCTTTTACATTATGCATTAGCATTTTCAATTCAGAGATTCAATTATTATCTGTCTAGCTTCTGAATTTGGTATCATTCTATTTATTGCTGAAGATGGTCTTGGTAAGAAATCCATAAAGATTTCTTTTGGGCCCTGTATAGCTTTTGTAAATGACTCACTTTTCTTTCCTACTTCTTCAGTTCTGTCCCAAGCATTCAAAGCTACCATTCAGCATAAAATTAGGGTGTGGTCATCATATAAAGATTGTCTTTGTATATCAACATAATCGCCTTCTCCAAGAAGCTGATCTTGGGAAATTTCCATCCCTCTAGCTCTACATCATTGTTCAATGGTCTTAGCCTCATTTTTTTTTAACCAGGTCATCCATTGTAACTAGGGACCAGACTCTAAAACAACTGTAACCAAATCTTTCCAGTCTTGAGAGAGAATTCTATTACAAGTTGACCACGAGTTTCTTTTTTGTTTTCTTTCTTTCTTTCTTTCTTTCTTTCTTTCTTTCTTTCTTTCTTTCTTTCTTTCTTTCTTTCTTTCTTTTTTAGGGGAATAATGGTTTATTTTAGCTCAAAATTCCAGGTTACAATACATCGTAGTGGGTAATTTGAGGCAGCAAGAACTTGAGGCAACTAATTACATCACAGTCAAGGGAAAGAAAGAATGAATGCATGCCTGCCTAATACTCTGCTCACTTTCCCCACTCTTACAGAGTCCAGCACCGAAACCTAGGGAATAGAACCACATATAGTGGGTTAGGTCTTCCCTTATCAATTAATGTAATCAAGACAACCCCCATAGACACACACAAAGGCCAATCTGATCTACATAGTCCTCCTTGAGACCTCTTCCCAATTGACTCCAGATCATGTCACACTGACAATTAAAACAAACCATCTCACTCACTCTGACTACCAGATGTGATTAAATCGAAGACAGAAGGCAGAAGAACTTGACACACCCTAAATTCAGAGAGGGCACCTTATCCTTAGATCCCACCCCACCACAAGCAGACTCATAATGTTCCTGCGATGCAGATTATACAGACTTTTCAAGAAAGTCCATCCTAGACCAGCAATTTCCAAACCCTTCTGATCTTCAGAATACCAATTAGGGGAAAGATGTAGACTACCAGGCACAATTCCAGTGTAACATGAATTGCTAAATGGTCTTATTAATAAAAGTCCCAGAGCCAGATATTGGGGTAAAAGCTGAAAGATCAGGACAGCAAGCCACTAGTTCTTACCCCTATGGAATCCTCTGCCAATAGAGAGCGAGCTCCTCTCTCCACCCCGCCTTATCACTTCCTTTCTCTGCCTAGCTCTATCACTTCCTGTCTGTCTGTACAGACTTCCAGACCTCTTTGGTTAACTCTTCCTTCTGATTTTCAGGCAAGCTTTATTTGTTAGAGCATGAATAAAATATCACCACAGATTCAACACATAGATACTTGTACCCCTATGTTTATTGCTAGGGTATTCACAATAGCATGAAAATGGAGTCAGCCGAGATGCCCATCAACTGATGAATGGGTACTAAACATGTGGTGCCTATACATAATGGAATTTTATTCATCCATAAGGAAAAATGAAATTTAAAAAAAGTGTGCAGGAAAATAGTAAGTGAGGCAACCCAGGCTCAGGAAGGCAAATCCTACATATTCTCTCTCATATGAGGATCCTAGCTACCAATTTTTAAATATTTGTATATATGTGGAAGAGAATGCAGGTAGAGGCCAAGAGAAAAATTGAAGGAGATGATAGAAAGGAACTAGTGTGGGGGATAGTATAGAATCAACCCAAATTACATAGGTACAAAAATACAATAAGGAAAGGTGTTGCTTTTTATTGTAATTTAAAAAAATAAAAAATATGTTGTCTTTCCCCACATTTCCTCACATGTCTTGTTGTAAAGATCTCTTCCTGAATGAATTAACTCTTACAAATTTCATTAAAGGCTTACAGTAAATATGATTGTCATATCCTTAGATGGGACTGCTAAAATAGTAACACCACTGAAGCAAAGATAGATGATCTCTTTATGAATATTTCAACAGGTGTGTGTTAGTATTTTTCTTGTTGATACTGAAACACTTGCCCTCTCCTACAGCCAGCAGTGATGGGGAGACAGGGAGTGTCTTCCATTTTGAAGACAGGAGTGGCCTGTAAGTTTGTCACTGGGAGAAAGATACTGCGGGAAAGGAAGCAACTTCTGTGACAAATGCAGTGAGTGTGTTGTGGAGATGAAATATAAACTGTGCTTCCTCAGACCACATCTGCCTCAGAGAGGATGGCATGGGATTCCGGAGTTCCCCAAACCCTTTTCCAGCAACTAAGCTGCTGATTACCACAGCATTGAAAGCTATTCATTTCTGATTTTGTTGTTGGTTTGTTTTGGTTTTTGTTTTTCCCAGAAGTCACTGGAGCTGCTGTTGATAGGCAAAGCTATGGTCCAGATCTGTTTATGGATTTTTATGGCAATGGCTGATCATCTAGTTGGACATCAATACAGCTTGTGTTGATGTCTGATCTTGATTTAGCTGAAGTATGAGTTTTCTTTTCCATGAGGCTTTCATAGTGCCTCCTGACTTGGAACTTAACAATATACCTAATTATAGACTCTCCTTCCCTTTGCAAAGTTGTACAGTAGGTCAGGGATGGTAACAGGGATAGCCCCTCCAGGATGCTCCTCTAGCCTTCTGGGTAATCTGTGGAGGTAGAAGTTGAGGTTAAGTGACAGTGAGAATGAGAGCCCCTTCAGTGGGCTGAGTATTTGCCCCACCAGGGCACGAAGCAGGCTGGAACACAGAGAAGCAGTGCACAGTGCTGTGTGCAGAGTTACATATGCTGTGGCCTGGCGACAGATTCTGGGTGTGAGGAACAATCTCCATGCTAGTTTGGGTTAATAGATGGTCAGACCTAGAAGACTTCCCACCACAGGGCAAGGAGGTTGACTGTGGAAGTAGAGAAGTAATACAATGCCTGCAACCATTGTCTGGCTGGTACCCAGGATGCTGAACAAGTCCCCTGGGATAGGGTGAACCTTGAATCTCATATGCCATTCACTTACATTGCATGCCACATCCTTTAAGCAGTCACCTTAGACTAAATTGCATAACAAGAATATATTCCTTCTCAGATTACATGCCATTGTGCAATGGCTCAACTCTGAATACCTTGTGCATGACCTCACTTTATCCTGGAGCATACATATCTCCTGGCAGGGATAAGGTAGAAGAACCTGTCTTCAAACCTATTTGATATCAGGGAGCAGCCTTGTATTCACACTTGAGTAGGCCAGGCCAGTCATATCTCTAAGCCCAAAGGCAAGATGTAGCAAGGTCAGATCCTTTCTTGCTGGGCCATGGCCAGTATTAAAGAACCTTATCTGAGCTTGCCATGCTATGTAAACTTGAGCAAGTCTCTTTACCCACTCTGCCTTAGCTCTCCCTCTGTGTGAGGAGGATCACAATGACATTACTTCTCCAGAGTTAGAAGCTGGGGTTTGGCAATTAAAAGAGAATGGAGCCTCCGACTGAAACACCATATATGTGTATGAGAATAAAGAACTAACAGGCTATACCTGGATTGCTGTCGCTCTTTCTTAAATATTATTCCATTCTGGAAACAACAATAAGAGTGAAGCATGCATTTCCAGTAGGTTTACATAAAGTTTTACTACAACACGATTTCATTCTTCTTTGTGACTGGATGATACTCTATCTTGAATATGCATCCCAGTGGTTTTTATCCATTCATCTACTGATGAACACCAGAGCTGATTCCATAACATGGCTATTATATACAACACCACAATAAACACGGGTGTGCTGCCTTTAATTCTTTGGGCTATGTATCCAAAAGTCTACCTGAGTTGCATGGCAGTTCTACTTTAAGCTTGTGAGGTACCCCCATGCTAATTCCCATGAGGATTGGAGTGATTTACATTCCCATCCACAGTGTATAAGGAGTCCTTTCTTCCACACTCTTTGCCAATATCTGCTGTATTTTGGTCTCTTGATAACACCCATTCTGACTGGGTGACATGGAGCCACAGTATAACTTCACATTTCCTTGATGGGCAAAGATGTTGAACATTTGCATGTGTGTATTTAGGTCACTTGCCCTTCTTTTGAGAACCATTTACTCTTGTCCATTAATTGGTTGGGTTTTTAATTCTTTTGGCACTTAAGTTTTCTTTTACATGTTCTGGATATTGATATCTGTATTAATAATTTGTTTGATGTATGGCTGGCAAACATTTTCTCCCGTTCTACAGGCTATATCTTAACTTTGATAATTGTTTCATCTATGGTGTAGAAATTGCCATGTGATTCCCCTTCATCTATTCTTGCTATTATTTCTGGCTTACATATTGTTTTCTGAAAAATTTCCCCTATATTTTCTTTAGCAGCTTCAGGTTTTACATCAAAGTCTTTGATCCAATTGATGTGTGTGTGTGTGTGTGTGTGTGTGTGTGTGTGTGTGTGTGTGTGGTGACATAGGTATCTAGTTTCTGTCTTCTATAAAGAATATCCAGTTATTTTGGCAAAATTTGTCGGAGCTGCTTTCTTTTTCCAATATCTGTTTTTTGGTTGCCTTGTGAAAAATTAGGTGGCTACATCTGTCTGGCTTATTTCTGAGTCTTCCATTCACTGGTCTCTGTGTGGTTTATGTAATCATGCCTTGCTGGATTTGTTACCTTGACTCTGTAGTAGAGCTGAAACCAAGTATTGTGATGCCTACAGCACTACTCTTTTGCTTAAGATTACTTGGGCTACTTAGGATCTTTTGTACTTCCATGAGAATTTTAGGATTTCTTCCCTGTTAATGTGAAGAATGTCATTGTAATTTTGATGGGAACTACAGATTGAATTTGCAGATTCTTGTGCATAGGATTGTTACTGTTACATAGAAAAGCTACTGTTTTCTTCTGTTGATTTTTGTAATCCTGCTTCGTTGTTACAAAGTTAATTAGATGTAAGTGTTTGATGGTCCAGTCTTTAGGATATTTCAGATACAGGATCATAGCATACTTGGTCTTTTACTCTATGGATCACTTTTATTTCATTTCCTGGCTTTATTGACAAGGTAAGAAATCAAGAATTGTATTGAATAAGAATGGGCAGATTTGATACCTTGACTCATTTGAACTGAAATGTAAAAGCCTTTCTCCATACAGCATAATACTGACTATGCTTTTTTCATACATAGCCTGCTTATGGTGAGATGTTCCTTCTGCTTCCAGAACCTTTAGCATGAAAGGATGTTAAACTTGGGAAAGGCATTTTCTTCATCCTCTATGATAAAATGTGTGATTTTTTCCCCCTTCATGATTCTGATTATTTGGGGTTGCTATATTTATTTATTTCTATTCATTAAACCCTGGAGTGAAAGTAACTTGATTATAATTGTGATCCCTTTATGTTGACCAATTCAGTTTGCATGGATTTTATTAAAGATTTTTGTGCCTCTGTTCATCAAGGAAATTGATCTATAGTTTTTGTGGTGTATCTATACCTGGTTTTGGTAAAGGTGGTGCTGTCTCAGTACTGTGAGGTAATTCCACTAGAGAACACATTGGCACTCTTACAGCTGAATAGAAACACTATCGCAGGCCAGTGACTACATGGGGAGTTAGCCCAAGTCATGCATCCCTAAGCCTCACCATTCTTTGCTTTTTATGGACTAAACCCACAACCTGGTTGACATCTTTCAGTTAGCAAGAAGCAAAACTACAGAAGCCAAAAATCAGGTTAGTATATTTAGGCACTTTCCCAATCCTGGAACTATGGACTAGGTTTTTGTTGGACCAGGTCTGTGTTCCTGCTTTGGCAGGTGTTGGTTCCTACCTGTTTGGTTCTAAGGTCAGAATGGTCCTTCCGACATGGAATGGGGTCAGTTGTGCTAAAGTCTCAGGGCCTATACAGTGAGTTGGGAAATGCTCTTTCCCTTTCTATTCTATAGGATAGTTCAAGGAACATGGCATATTTCATTTAATTCTGGAAGAATTCAGCAGCAAATCTGAAGAAATACTTTCAGTATTCTTTCTTTGTTCTATAGTTTTATACTTCAAGTGATGTGGAGAGATTCTTTTCTAGTCATTTTTATTTGGGGCTCCAGATAACTCCCTCCTGTACTCAGACATTCATTTCTTTCCCTAGATGGGGCAAATTCTCTGCTATAATTTCATTGATTGAATTTTCTAGTTTTTTTTTTTATTCCACATCAATTCCCTACCCCACACATCCAATTAAGAGGTTTTAATCCTGTAGTTCTGCTCTAACAGTCTTGATTGTAATTTTTCTTTATTGTTACTTGAAAATAAATTTCTCAGTCTCATCCTCAATTCCTGATATTCCTTCTTCTGTCTGGTCTAGTCTCCTGGAGATAGCTTACATCAAAATTTTGATGTGATTTGTTGAACTTCTCACTCTTAGCATTTTCCATCCTCCCCCAGTGTCTCTGTCTTTTCGCCAGGTCTCTAACAGTTGGATTTTTTTCCAAGTCTTGAATTCACTTATTTAATTCACTTTCCTGTTTATTGGAGATATCTTTGAGATCACTGATCAATTTTAATAGCAGATTTTTAAATTCCTTGTTTGCTATCTCAACCATTTCAGTATCTTTGGATTCAGTTCTTAAAGATTAATAAACTCTTGGTCGAGCTATATCACTTGCTTGTCATAGTTCTTGTGTTACTAAATAATAAATTTGTGCATATGTTGAAATGGGTATCTCTTCTGGTTCTGTGGAGAGTCTTAGTGAGTACCCTTCCCTTGAAAACTCAGTCTAAAACGCCACTCAGAGAAGAAAGCAAACTACTGTAACAGCAACACCGCCAAAACAAAGCAGATAGAGAAATACAACAAAAACCAGTGAGGACACTAGTTTGCTACCACCAACCATAGAAAAGAAAGTGGAAAAAAATGGAAAAAAAAACTATGAAGTTAATCATTAATAAAGGTAAAAAGTCATAGCAATAAAAGAATGAAGTAAAGGTGGAAGAAAGAAAAAGGAACGTAAAATAAAAAAAGATTACAAACTAATGAAAAATATGCAAATAAAATAAATGAAAAAAGGAATAAAATATGACTATAAAAGGTTGGAAATAAGAAAATAAAGCAAAAACAATGCTAAACTGGAGTTTTCTCCAGTCTTGCTCAGCTCACATCCACTCAGACCCAAATAAACACACAGATGTTTACATTAATTAATACTGTGGCCTGATGGCTCAGGCTTCTTGCTAGCTAAATCTTACACTTAAATGAACCCATAATTCTTATTTATGTTTAGCCATGTGGCTTGGTACCTTTCCCAGTTCTGCCTTCACATCTTGCTTCTCATGGCAGCAGTGGTTAGCAGCGTCTCCTGACTCATCTTTCCTGTTCCCAGAATTCTCTTCTCTCTTTGTCCCGCCTATACTTCCTGCCTGGCCACTGGCCAATGAGCGTTTTATTTATCAATCAATCAGAACAACACATTCACAGCATACAGATATTCACAGCATTTTTGTTTGTTTGTTTGATTGGTTAGTTTTTTGAAACAGGGTTTCTCTGTGTTGTTTTGGTGCCTGTCCTGGATCTTGCTCTGTAGACCAGGCTGGCCTCGAATTCACAGAGATCCGCTTGGCTCTGCCTCCCGAGTGCTGGGATTAAAGGCATGTGTCAACAACATCTGGTTAATATACTGTTTTTGAATAGTATTTTATTTTATTTCTTTGACAAAGACTTGGAGAAGCTCCTGGAGTTTAGTTTAGGGTGGGAGGTGTGTAGTGAGCTGTGGCTTGGGTCTGTTGTGTCTTTCTCTTCCCACCTTACCAAGTGGTTCCACAAAGCCGACTAAGGTCTTAGCCAAGGTATGTTATCACCATTAGAGCTAAGTTCACTTTCAGATTTTCCCTTCTTTGCTGTTGGCCCTCACCAGTTTTGAGCTCTTAGCAAGCTGCCATTTAATCCAGAGACCTTCTGTTCTGTGTCCCCATGGACAGGAAACATCTAAGGCAAAGCATGTTCCCTGGGTGTTGTGGAAAATGGAGGAAACAGAGTACTGATAACTGTGCCGAAGATACTGACCCGAGGGAATCATGGTTTGCTTGCTGGTCTCAAGGTTTTCACATCCTGTTGAGCAGGAAACCACCTTGGGAGAGACAAGCTTGCAGGAAGCAGCTGACCTGCTGGGAGTGGATCAGAGCTCAGTTGCTCCACACAGCAAGCTCCACACAGCCCCCAAGGCAGCCTGTGAGGCCAAGCCTTCTGTCCTGCAGCCTCAGAGCTTTCATGATCTGTGATCCACAGACATGGCTTGCACCTTTCCACAGAGGGTGGGGCTGCATCCTACAGCAGCTCCTCATCTGGTCCTCCTCTCAACAACCATCTCTACTGGGCATCTCACTGCTGTTCCCCACCCAGAAACCATGGCAGGATATCTCCAAGCTGCTTGAGGCCGTTTCTCGTTTTCGGTTCCTTATAGTAACTCAGTGTCAAACCACCGGCCCTCTGTTAAGATGATGCCTGGCTATCTAGTACTCTGGAATGGGCAAGGGGTATGAATTCAAGAGGTTTCTTCTTCCATGCTGGCCTGCCAGGTAAGAAGGATCACTGTTAACACTAAATCCTTCCTTGCCCTAGATAAACAGCTTGTGAAAACCACGGGCTTCTCACATGACTGGGATGGCCAGTTTGTTGTCCCCAGAGCTTTCTTCTGCTTTTCCTTGTGGCTGTGGCTTTAGGTTCCCCTCCCAGGGAGTCAGTTAGAGCTGGGGACAGCTTCCTTCCTTTCTCTGCCTTGCCTGCTTCCCAGTACATTTTAGCTGTCTTTCCATCTTTTCCTTGAGTCCTGATACCCTCTTTCATGGTCCTCAGAGGGCAGCATCCCCTGTACTCCCCCAGCCCCTCCCCAAGTGAAGCCGCTTGTACATATGAAAAGGTATCTTGTTAAAATCGAATTTCCCTTCTTTGTTTCACTTCAAAAAAGAAAAGAGTTGTGTTGCATCGAAAAAGATAATACATGATCTTTCCCACTGGGCTCTCTGTCCCTGCTTTCTGCTTTTTTCCTCCTACAGAGAAGCTGGTCATGGCTTTTGGCTACATCTCTTAGCTTCCAAAGAGGCTCTGCTGTGGCCCATGAATCAATAAAGAGAGGGTGATTTAGGATTTGGAAACTGAAAAGTAGTGGCTAGAGCTCAAGGATAGGGAGAGGAGAGAAAAAAACATGACAAGAAGCCTGCTGGGGAGAAAAGAAAATTCCTCTGGAAGGATGCTCCTAGAGCAGTGGTTCTCACGCTGTGGGTCGAGACATCCTGGGGATTACATATCAGATATTTACATTGCAATTTACAACAGTAGCAAAATTACAGCTATGAAGAAGCAATGAAATAATTTTATGGTTGGGGGTCACCACAGCATGAGGAACTGTATTAAAAGGTTGCAGTGTTAGGAAGGTTGAGAACCACTGCTCTAGAGGTGTAAGAAGGAAGGTTTCCTAGGGGTTTTAGGAATAGAAACTACTGAGGCATATGATAAATATACCCACAGAGGGATTTATGTTTGGCTGCAAGCTGCAGAACAACCCCTGGGTAACAGTCACTGACCCCATACAGCATTATTTCTAGAACACACACACACACATGCATGCACACATGCACACACATACATGCACACACACACACACACACGTAACATTCTGGCATAGGTAGTGTTCATAATTGCTAAGGAAGTTGCAAGATCAACAGCATTTGGCGGTATGTGCCCCTTGTTATCTTCCATCACTGTTGGTGCAGTCCCTCAGGCACCAGAATAGATGTTTCAGCCCTAGTCAGGTCATCTATATTGTTGCTGCATGAAGGGAAGGGCAAAGCTGATGCCTTTTCAGATATTTCCGAGGAGTGGCTCCAATTCATCCCCTTAAAAATCGTTGCTGACAATCTACTTATATGATGGCAGAAAACAAGAAATAAGCAATGTTTTGCTCTCTTCCGGCTGGGTGTCCTGGTTAAGAAGAGGTTCTTCTGGAAAATGGACATTGAGTGCATGATTAACAGACATTCCAAGTGAGGAATAGGAATTGAAAGGCAGTCTTGTGAACTGTATGGTCAAATACTTTAAAATCCATTTGAAAAAGTGAAGTTAATAGCTTCAGTTGGAACCTTGATCTGTACTGCATTGTATTGCCTATGACACAGAAATGAGGTTCAGCCACAGGAGCTGTGGTTCATTGTTCCCCTTGCTACAACAGAGGTGACTAAACATCTATTTCTGGTTGTCATTCTACACTTCTCTCACTGAAATACTTTCTCTTCCCCTGCATATTTACTTGTAAGACAGGAAAGCATATTGTCTCTGTTGTTGCTAAAGAATACTGCATTTTCCAACGGATGGTCTTGAACTCTCACTTTCAAATGCTGTGTGATATAGATTTTTAATTATATTCATTCTTTCATCTTCTTTTTAACATTGTAGAAGATTATGACAACTTTTCCTAGTGCTAAGTCAAGCATCAGTGACATAGACCCTTAATCCCAGCACTTTGCAGGGGGAGGCAGGGAGATCTCTGTGAATTCAAAGCCATCCTGGTCTACATAGTGAGTTCTAGGTCAGCCAGTCTGCACAGTGAGAAAATAAAATAAAGCCACAAAATGAAACATTGGTGCTCCAGGGCTATTGCAGGGACCAAATGCTGCTGATCATGCAAGTTTGTTAGAAATGTTAAGCAATGTCAGAACACTGGCTCTCTCTCTCTCTCTCTCTCTCTCTCTCTCTCTCTCTCTCTCTCTCTGTGTGTGTGTGTGTGTGTGTGTGTGTGTGTGTGTGTTCCAGAAACAATGCTCTGTATTGGGCCAGTGATTCAATTCTTGGACTCATTCTTATCTGAGTTACCCTTTCTCCCCATAGAAGAATTTGGGAAATACCCTGTTGCTTCACTAGTCTCTTATGAAGTGGTCATTTTTGAGATCAAGAAAAGTCATTTCTGGCCATCTTGAAGGCCTTGTCTTCACTGTTACTAAGTCTCATTGTAGAATGTCATACTCACTTCTCATTTCATGGTAGTTTTAGAAAGACTCACTCCCAGATGTAAGTATAAAGATTAACTCCCCACTCTCCTTGCAGGATGTTAATTACACATGTGTGGTAGTTTGAAAGAAAATGGCCCCCACAGGAAGTGGTACGATTAGGAGGTATGGCCTTGTTGGAGGAAGTGTGTCACTGTGGGAACAGGCTTTGAGTTCTTTTTTCTCAAGCTGCACTAAGTGAGATCGTCAGTCAACTTCCTCTTGCTTCTGAGTCAAGATGTAGGACTCTCAGCTCCAGCACCACATCTCCCTGCCATGATGATAATGGACTGAACCTCTGAAACTGTAAGCAATCCACCCCAATTAAATGTTTTCTTTATAAGAGTTGCCATGGTCATGGTGTCTCTTCCCAGCAATTAAAATCCTAACCAAGACAATATGCTAGAGATAAGATAATAAAACAATACATGTTGATTACAGTAAATTTGGAAAAGTATAAAAAAGAAAAAATAATCTTGGTCATGTTGGTAGGATTCTTTCTAGTCTTATGTACATGAGTTTATATGCATGTAAACATATATGTGCATATGTGTGTGTTTTAAGGAAAACTGAGAATAGCCCATAAAATACAGTATTTTGTTTTCTGCATTCTATTTGAACACTTTCCACTTTAAAAGACTCTTTAAGGCACCCGTTTTTAATTCTTTTTTTAAACTACTTCATAGTATTTACTTAGAGAAGACTATTATTCTCTCCAATAGTGATTTTAGGTTTTGTTGTTTTGTATTTAAACATAAAATCACTTTGTCAAATACAGGCAAAGCCAAAACCAGTAGTCAGATTACAATACTTAGTTCTACCTTATTAACCATCTGAGATTCTTGACTTTAGACATCACCCTTGTTATGTCCTATATAGGTTCTAGAGACGGCTTCCAAAAATTTATTCTATCCTGTGCACACCGCTCTGGTCATCTCTACTCAAGGAACTGGCCTTATCCTCTGTAGCTGATAGAATTCAATGGATGTATGGCTCTATGATTTCAGGGGAAGATCATAAAAGATCTTGCATTTTTTAATTTGTAGAAATTTAGAAGATATCTAACTGCGTGGGGCTGCTGCCTTTACGTAAGCCTACGTTAGTTATGTGCATAGTGTTCACAATCTACAACAAAGAGTGAGAAAAAGAGGAAAAGAAAGAAGGAACAGAGGGAGCGGGAGATTTAAAAGATAGCTTGTGTGGATGACTCTAGCTGACCCTAAGCATTCCGGGGTGAAGATAACTCTAGCTGATCCTGAGCATTCCAGTATGAGAAAACAAGCCAGCTTGAACATCAAGACCAGGCAAGCTTTTGCAGCATGCTAGGGCCAGCCACAATGCAGTTAATCCTGGGTGTGTTGTTCACAGCTTCTTACTTTAGCCTTAGGAAAGCAACTTAAAAGGGGAGTTATTTATTTTGGCTTGTGGTGTCAGAGGTTTCAGTCCATTGCTGGCTGGATTTATTGCTCTTATATTGAGGCAAATGTCCTCAGACAGTGCCACCCCTAGGGACCAAATGTTCAATACAGAAAAGTCTGTAGAAGAATTTCATATTCAAACCCAATGTTCCTCTTCTGCCTTCCAAAGTCTCAGGGCTTTCTTGTAATACAAGACATACTTATTCTCAGAGTCTTAACAGTTGTTCAAAAGTCCAAGTGTAAAGGTTATTCTGGGATTCAAGGCATGGACAACATAAAAAAATAGATGCTGAGGAGATTGCAATGGTACAGAACCAACATTCCCAATAGAAAAGGCAGGCATGAGGGCACAGGAAGGAAGAGTAGGGCCAATGTGAGACAGATTCATTAGTGCAGACAATATGTCCTTAGGTCTATGGCTGGTGTCTGGGATACATTGGTGTGATAGCTCCACAGGGCTTGGGCATGCCTTCCTTGTGGCTTTACTGGTGTCAGCCCAGAACAAACTCTTGGACTAACTCTTGCTTGCAGATTTCCTCAGAGATTGTTCATGTTCCAGGCATCTCTAACTACATTGCCTTTGTGGGAGGTGCTTGTCTATTACACCCTGTAGCTGGAGTTTTCTCCAGTCCCTCCCGGGTCTGCAGCCACTCAGACCCAATAAACACATAGATGCTTATATTAATTAAAACTGTTTGTCCTAATGGCTCAGGCTTCTTGATATCTAGTTCTTATATCTTAAATTAACCCATTTCTATTAATCTGTAAGTTGCCATGTGGCTTGTGACTTACCAGTACTTTTACATCTTGCTTTGTCTGTGTCTGACCGGTGACTCCTGACTCAGCCTTCCTGTTCCCAGAATTTTCTTTTCTGCTTGTCCAGCCTATACTTTCTGCCTGGCTACTGGCCAATCAGCATTTAATTTATTAACCAATCAGAGCAACACATTCACAGCATACAGAGCAATATCCACAGCACTTCCCCTTTTCTTTCTTTCATTTTTTTTCAACACCCTACCTAGCATCTCAAGCTTTCCTTTGATATGTGTAGTGGTTTGAGTAAGAATAATATCCATTGGGTCATAAAATCCCCAGATGGTATTTAAAATATAAGAGCTAGCTAGCAAGAAGCTGGAGCCATAGGCCATGGCTGCGCAATTTGTAATTGATATAAGCCTCTGTGTGTTTACTTGGGTCTGAGCAGTTACAGGACCAGGCGGGACACAGGAATTTTATAAATGGCTGTGAGATTTTGGTGCTGGGCAAGACCAGGAAAACTTCTAGCTACAAATGGTGCCCAGCATGGGGCTCAAACCCATGACCTTGAGATTAAGAGTTTCATGCTCTACTGACTGAGCTAGCTGGGCTGCTGAGTTAAACCAATATATATATATAAAATATGTCTTGATTTCAAAAATTTATGTCTAACCATATATTGCTTTGGAAAAGAGGTTTTGCTTTTATTTCCACAGAAGATGAGAACCTAAGGATTGCTTCCAGGCTAATATGGATGGATCAACTAAGACCCCCTAAAAGGTCTCCAATGACAGCCATGGCCCAGATGATCCAACATCCAAAACAGCTTCAAGGCAGCTGGCTCAGAAAATACAGCATCACAGACTACTCCAGTCAGGATTTTACCATAATTCTTAATTTTCTCAGGATCCCCCTTAGTTTGCCAGCACCCTCATCCAGCAGGAAGTAGTATGAGAAGCTACGCCCAAATTCCCAAAAAATTTTTTATTAATGTTTATTTTTATTTAAAGCAGGTTGATTATAAATGCAATCTCTTTCTAAAAAAGAAAAGGGGATAATATAGATATGATAGAATAAAAGGATAGATTATTGAATCTACTTCTAAAGAGCAACAGCTTGTTTGAAATGTTTTACATTGTTGCGAATTTTAGTTTATTTACACAAATTAGGAGTTAATTTTGTTATACTGTATGTGCATTTTTACTCTTGTTTAAGGTATTATGTGTATACAACTCATTTAAAATTGTAATGTATCATTAGAAATACAGATTAATAGTTAATCATTTATGATAATCAAACTTATAGTCATGTTTAATTTTATAGATATATGTAGATATATTTCAGATAGATAGGTAAATTTCAAACACTTCAAAGACCTACAGAGTATGGCATTTAAAATGTTGTTTTTTTTTTAAAGATTTATTTATTTATTTATTATGTATGCAGAATATATGACTGCTGGCCAGAAGAGGGCACCAGATCTCATTACAGATGGTTGTGAGACACCATGTGGTTGCTAGGAATTGAACTCAGGACCTCTGGAAGAGTAGTCAGTGCTCTTAACCTCTGAGCCATCTCACCAGCCCATAAAATGTTTTAAAAACTTAGACTTTCTGAACAATGAAACATTTCTGCTCCTGGCAGCACTGATTTACTTCAAAGAGGAAAATGGGCATCGAAAACACTCCATATGGAGTTTGCTTTCCTTAAGGCAAAAGTTAATCATTTGGACAAGAAACTGTTCTTGCCTGGACTGCTTGACAAAATGTTGTTTAAACTGGACATGCAGGACTCATAGGAAGGTAACTATTAAATTTGCTGAAACAAGGCAATATGGTGCTTCAGGTTCCTGCTTCGCAGAGGAGACTGCCAGACATTTACAGGACACAGGAAGAAGTGACTGAGAAATTAGACTATGGGCTGAAGATGATGTCCCAATGTTGCAGAGGAACTTTAGATGACCATCCAGGCAGCCAGCTATCTCTTTCAGTCTAGATTTTTTGAAGTTGCTTACAAAGCACTTCCTGTTTACTTAGGTAATAATATATCCTTCTGGGATCTTTGATGTAGTTGAACACTAGATAGTTATAATTATAATTTTCCTGGGTTATGATAAAAGATAAATTAGATATGAAACTTTAGACTCACAAATACAGGATAGATGATAAATATTTTCTTTAATTTTGCCAAATATAAATAGACTAGACAAGACTGTAATTCTTGCTTAATAACTGTTCTATTATATGTAATTTTACTATGTTAAAGCTAAAACCTTCCTTTTTGATTAGACAGAAAAGGTGAAGTGCTGTGGGATATCTTCCTGTATGCTGTGAATATGTGTTGCTGTGATTGGTTGATAAATAAAGCCATTTGGCCTATGGCAAGGCAGCCTAGAGGCAGGTGGAAAATCCAAACAGATAGACAAGAAGAAAAAGGAGAGGCAAAGCAGACACCAGCCACCACCTAAGGAACAATGTACCAGCAGACCAATAAGCCACAGCCACATGGCAACTTATAGATTAATAGAAATGGGATAATTTAAAATATAAGAGCTAGCTAGCAAGAAGCTTGAGCCATAGGCCATGGCTGCACAATTTGTAATTGATATAAGCCTCTGTGTGTTTACTTGGGTCTGAGCAGTTGCAGGACCAGGCGGGACACAGGAATTTTATAAATGGCTGTGGGACCTTGGTGCCGGGCAAGACCAGGAAAGCTTCTAGCTACAATGGTAGACCTATTTGGAAAGGTTTTGGAGCTGTGCCCTTGTTGGAGGAGGTGTGTCACTGGGGGTGGTCCTTGAGGCATCAAAAGACTCATGTCATTCCCATTGTACTCTCTGCTTCCTGCTTGTGGTTTGAGATGTGAGACTTCAGCTGTTCCTGTCCCCCATGCCTTTGCTATGCAATCACAGACTCTAACTAACCCTGTGAAAATGGAAACCCACGTAAGCACTTTCTCTTATAAGTTGCCTTGGTCATGTTGCTGTCTCACAGCAATAGAAAATTAACTAATACAATGTGCAAGAAGAAACCTTCATGGTCCTGTTACTAGTGCATTCTTAATGTCAGTAGAACCAGCATCATTGTCTTCCCCCAATTCAAGAGATAGCCAGGTCCCCTTGGAACATGTCTGCAAAGTACTAGGGTGGCTGCATATGAGCACAGTGAAACTATTACTGAGGCAACACATTCTTATGTAACCCTGTAGAAGCAGAGCACATTGAAGTTACCGTTGACTGAAAGAAAAGCCTTGAACAAGTTTATCTTTTCTGCCTCTAGAACATGGTGGGTAAGGTTTTGCTGACTCCTGAGAGGCCCCAAGGCATCTTTATTACTGTCCCAGAGTGAAATTCTTTGCTTCTTTTTTTATACTTGATTTTAAATGCACATTTTCACTTAGCACATACTGACCATAGAAGTAGTGTGCTTCATTATAACATTCCTGTACCCACCCACACTTTACTTGGATCATACTCTTCTTCTATTATGCTTTCTTATTTTCTTCTCCCTCCCTTTCTCCTTCACATGCCTAATGGACCCTTTACTTTCATCTCCTTTCCCCCTTTTGGTGGTCTGAAAGAAAATGACCCCACAGGGAGTGGCACTATCAGGAGGTATGGGGTTATTGGAGTAGATGTGGCCTTGTTGAAGGAAGTGTGTCACTGTGGAGGAGGGCTTTGAGGTCTCATAGATGCTCAAGCCATGTGTGACAGACCATTTCCTGTTGCTTGCAGGTTGATATGTAAAAACTCTCAGTTCCTTCTCCAGCACCATGTCTGCCTGCATACCACCATGCTTCCTGCCATGACTATAATGGACTAAACCTTTGAACTGTAGTCCAAGTCACTCCAATTAAATGTTTTCCTTTATAAGAGTTGCCATGGTTGTGGTGTCTCATATGAGAGAAAGTGCCACATATGAGAGAAAGCATGAGTCTTAGTATCTTTTCCATTTCTAAAATACTCTGACAAAAGCATCTAAAGGGAGAGAGGGCTGATTTGGGCTTACAGTGACTAAGAAATACACTCCATCATGATATCATGATGAGGAAGACATGACCGCAGGTGTGGAAAGAACAACGGCCATACTGGAGACTGGTATCATTGTCTTCTCCCAATTCAAGAAATAGTTGGGTCCCTTTGGAACATGTCCACTTAAAGGCCTGCCCCCAGTGACCCATTTCCTCCAGGGAGAGAGGCTCCACTTCTTAAAGCTTCCACAAACAGTATCACCAGCTGGAGACCAAGTGTTCCAACATGTGAACTTATGTCCATTTCACATTCAAAAGACAAAAGCACACACTTGTCTTTGTGAGATTAATTCATTTTACATAGCATCATCTCCTTTTTTTTCCATTGTCCTGCAAACACAACCCTAGTCTTCATGATTGAACAAAACTTCATTGTGCACATGTACACACACACACACACACACACACACACACACACACACACACACGCACACTTTCTTCCCCATCTGTCTGTTCTTGGACATCTAGGTTGGTCCCCCAACATGACTCTTGTGTTTGGATTCTTCTCCGTGGCTCTAATATCTTCAGCAACGACGACTTGGTTTTTTGTTTTTTGTTTTTTTGCTTGTTTGTTTGTTTTTGTTTTTTCCTCCAAACATTATTTGCCTGAGATCATTCTCCACTGTTTTGTACCTAAAAGATGAATTTTAGGGAAAAAGCAAAAAAAACAAGGCAGAGAAGGAATGACGAAGAGGAGAAACAGGCCACTTTCCTGCACCTTGTGTTCTTTCCAAAAAAGAAAGCTTCACTGTACCACAAGAAGTAGGACACTCCTTTCTCTCCCCCCCCCTTTTTCTCCTTTGTAAACAAAGTACAAAAGGCACCTTTTGTGGATACCGGAGAATAAGAGAAAGGACAGTCACCTTCCTTTGGGATGTGGAAGGAAATCGGGACTTTGGCAGAGGCACAGCAGAGTGCCCCTGCAGCACCCCCAGCCAGAAGCTGGGGGACCTTTAGGTGTGGCCACCATTGTTTTGGTACTTTATAGTCAAGGGTCCCTCTGCTCTGACAAGAGCAGTCACCATGTGCAAGGCCAGATTGGGACAAAGGTACAGCAAGTATCTTTTCTGTGTTATTATTTGGTCTTTCAGATTCCTTTGTACAGGAGACCCAGTATTCACACACTCAAGCTGCACAGTGCCTGTGCACATAAAAATATCATCTAGAGCAGTGGTTCTCAACTTTCTTAATGCTGTGACCCTTTAATACAGTTACGTTGTGGTGACCCCCCAACCATAAAAATTATCTTGTTACTACTTTGTAACTGTAATTTTGCTACTGTTGTGAATCGTAATGTAAATATCCAATAGGCAGGATACCTGATATACAAACCGAAGGGGCCACGCCCCACAGGTTGAGAACCATTGATCTAGAGTATGGCACACTCTGGGCTATTTGAGATCAGAATTCCTTTAGATGTTAGAAGCAGGTTCAAGACTGGCCCTGCCACATTAGAGAGGGTACTCTTTTACCTTGAACATATAAGATTTTTAAAAACATAGCAAACAAAACTATTCTGGGAACTCCTGCAATGTCTTCTCATGACCGTTCTTCCGAGGGCAATGCTTGAGTAGACATTACAGGCATTGATTGGAGACTTCTATAGAAAAGAGATGAAACACACTGAATATGCTGGGTCTGTGTCAGTTGCTGCCAAATATCTTATCCACAAAGGAGGCACTCTTCTCAAGGTTGCTATCAAGGCCTGGTTGCTTGCTGTGCACCATGGGAGATTCCTGGAGAGCCTCCTTCTTGCTTTATTTATTTATTTTTTAACTGAGTTAATTCTGATTTCTGATTTCAGCTTTCAACATTTCTCTGCTCAGATTATCCACTTTAAACAGGCATCCCACTGATACTCCTTTGTTCTCCCTGAGACTGTGGGTGCTGAGAGATTTTTCCACAGTGTGTGATACCTGGCTCACCTTGGTGCAGAGTCAGTTTTGCCTTGTACAACTTGAAAGGCCCTTCATGTGGGTGTTGGTTTCTTAAGTGTGGAGTGGTCCATCTTATTATCACTTCCAGCTTGTTTTAAAACCGAAATGTTTTGCTATCACACCCACTAAGTCCATCCAAAGAATGTCTCTTCTTTTACACCCTAAAACAATTAAGAAAAGCCACCCCAGGTTCCTATTACGCAGGGGTGGAGGGGTGGGGGGTTGTTTTGTGATGTGATTTCGGTGTCCGATAGCTGTTACCTCTGTTTAGTCTTGTCCTTGGGTCTACAAGGCGCAATATTCGGCCGTCAGCCGCCTTGGCAGTCTTATGACAGGCTACTTCTGGAGGGTCGAACGTGGCAGGTGCATTGGCTCCGTGACAGACTAAAGTGAATAACCGATGGTAAGAACCAGATCAAACTCCGGAGCCACTGTTAACAGTTTGGGGTATTCTGTCATCCTTACAATACTTGCTGCTATTGCCACGCAAATTAATGCTCCTTGGAGTGTGGCTTGAGAAATGCTGGTTTGGGCAAAGGAGATTTCTGCAGCTGAATTAGCTGACTTTTAATTTAAAGATGCAGCTAGGTTCCAGCTCTACCAGGGCGCCCTTTTTTGGTTCCGTACCAGTGTGCTCCTGTTACACCACTGACCGTGGAGCACAGTGCTGGAGTTACCTGTCTGCTGCCTACTGGTTGCTCACTTTAAGGACATTTATCACAAGCTTAGCTTTGAAGAGTTCCCAAATGGATGAATGTGGATCATTAGAAGAACACTGGAGCGGTAGTATAATGCCAGGACTTCTCCCGAGTAATGGCTACAGTGTTGCTCGTCTTGCAAGTTGTCGAAGAGGAAAAAAAAATGTTGATAAGTCATGTCATGTTATTTCACAAACATAATTGGGTGGTTACATGGAGTGGAAGATTGTCAAAATATTCCAAAGTGTTTTAAAACTGTTTCTACTTCTTCAGCTTTAGGAGGCCAATATCTGAGACTATTCACTGGTAGGCAGGTCGTCTCTCTGTTATTTCTTAAGTCCTGGTTTGGGATTTCCAGCCAGGAATTCATATTTCCTTGTAACTCATTTCTATTCCTAGTCTGTAACATCTTAACAATAAGAATGATCCCCAAGGAGCCGGGCATTGGTTGTGCACACCTTTAATCCCAGAACTCGAGAGGCAGAGCCTGGTGAATCTCTTTGAGTTCGAGGCCAGCCTGGTCTACAGATCGAGATCCAGGATAGTCACCAAAACTACACAGAGAAACTCTGTCTCGGAAAGAAAAAAAAAAAAAAACAGTCCCCAAGGGAACCCAAAATGTATTTTAATAACCTTTCTTTATGATCATGCTTGGTTTAGCTTTCTTTATGATCATGCTTGGTTTAGTTTGGACATGGTTCAGGCAAAAGAAAAGGGTGGAAAAACACCCCGTGTACTTAAAAAAGAAAACATTATTCAACAAGATTCCTTTGGGAATACATTGTGGCTTTATTTCCATCTTTCATTTTTATTATGGTTTGTGTTTTTCAAATAATCAGTAGGTGGCTTAATATAGAAAACAAGTTTGAGAGAATTTAAAGTTTATTTGCCAGCTGGATATATAAGGAATATTTTAATACAAGGACCATTTTAAATATTTGAGACTATTTATGTTCTTAGATAGTATGCATGATGTAAGCTAATGTTTGCATGCCTCTGAGGTGGTTCCTGCATTAATATAGAACTGAAAGTGAAGTCGGGGGGAACATGGTATCAGTTAGAACAGCCAAACTAGACGACTAACAAGAACAGAAAAGATAATTCAACAAGTTCTGCATGGAATAAATTCACTATGGTAAGAAAACTGTTTAGTTTGAGAACATTCCTACATTTTCAAAATAACTCATCACATCATTTTGTATAATGGATGAGTTTCTTTCAGTGGTCATGGTTTCATAATTTGTAAAACCTAACAAAAAAAGCCTAACCTTCTAGTTAGAGTTTTTATTTTTATAGTTCTTTTCTAGAATGCTGTGGCATATTAAATTACATTGGGTTGAACATTTTAAATTCCAAGAGATACTGCTCTGAGAGACACTCAAATAAGCAGGCAGAAAGGACAGAGTCATGGGCTTCCAGCAACCATTAAACTGGAGGGATTATGTGTGGTTACAGAATGGATCATGACTCTTTACGAATGAAAATGTAGGGTTTCACCAGTTGGAGGTTTGGGTCATAGAAACCCTAACATACATGATATGTAAGCCCTCTCATCTGGGGGCTTTAATGATGCGGTTCCTGGAAGGTTAACCTTGAATCTGAATTGGGGACCATTCCCATCAGTGAGAGTCATCAGCGCTGTGTGTCTCAGCACGTCCCAGGTCCTGGGGGTCAAGCTCAGAGACATGCATAACACTTGAACTTCGGTGGTGGTAGGTGCCTCCAAGATGGTCAGGAAGCAATGGTACAGGAGAGGCATGGGGCTCTCTTGTAGTGGGTTATGAAGTTGTAGTGTAGAGACTTAGGCTTTTTTGTTGACTCTGGAGAGGGACAGGTGTTATTGTAAGACTCTCTGCTAGGAGGTGTTCCCTCAGAAGAAAGAGGGTAGGGGTGACTGGGCTGACATAGCTACAGTCGTGTTATTCTTGTTTCTGTGGCTGGGTGTCAACCCCCAAACACAGTGGCAGAAAGGAAAAGAAAAAACAAAACCTTTTTTTTTTTTTTTTTTTTTTTTGGCTTGTGGATTCTTGGACAGGGCATAGTGAAGGCAATTTGGTTTTGTGAAGTCTGGGTTTCATTCAGAAGTCTGGGTGACCAGAGTCTAGAATCACCTGGATGCTTGCCATTCACATGTATGGCAGTTAACAGGGTGGTTAGAGGGTCATTCAAGGGCTGTTCTGTGGACTGAATGTTCATGCCCCACAGGTCAAACCCGACCCCCAAAGTCAAGGTATGTGCAAGTAGGCCTTTCAAGAGATGCTAGACAGTAAGGGCAGTGCACTCATGGAAGGATTAACGCTTTCATAAAAAAGCAGCCCTTTACCCTTTCTCCCTATGACAGAACACAGTAAGAAGATGGCTATCTGTGAAACAGAAAAAGCATGGAGCCTGACCCAAGGGGCACCTTGATACAAGCCGTTATCCTCAGAATTGTGAGAAATAAGGGCATGCTGTTTGAGCCACTCTGCTTAGGACATTCTATTACAACAACCCTCACTGGTGAAGGCAGTTATTGACTGGAATCCCTAGCCCTGAATTTCCCTTGTCAGAGGGAACCAGCTTTGTGACCTCTGACCTGTGCAAATACATAGGTTCCATACGCATTATGAGCGGGGAACTGTGAGCTGGCCATTGGCTTAGAGATCTTAATTATGAGAAAGCTCATTTTCACATTGTGCTGGGTCCCACTAGTTAATTATATTACTAAGAAAACGAGGGACAGAATGAGGAAGGGAGAGGAGGAAAAAGGAGGAAGCAGGGGAGTAAGAGGGCAAGGGGAGATAACTACCCAGAAGCTACATGCACCTTTTCTTTTTGACGGTATCTACGAAGTCAGGCGACATTACTTATAGTACGCTGAAATTTGTTAGAAGTGCTTGCTCGAGGTGTTCCATATTCAGAGGGAAGAGAATAGATTCTGCTGCTTGATGGAAGGATGTCAAGGCTCTGGGAGAATTATGTGGGAACATAAATATTGCTACGGCCATTTTTGGAAAATACAATCTGCCACACATGCTCTGTATGTATTTCTGCAGGTGCCGCCTCCTGGGTTAGTTTTTATTTTGTTTCTTGTGTAATCGGGTGTTAAAATTAAAGCTAGAGACCGAGACGCCAAGAGAGATTTGATGTGGTATTGCAGAGCTGGATCACAGTATATCATTTTCTTTCTGTGACTTGAATTGCTACAACTACTTTCCAAACGGGAAATGGTAATGTGAAGCTAGGCATCGAGGAGATATCTTTGGAAAGAACACTTCTCCCTTTCCAGTTTACCCGAAATTTAGTAACAAGACACCTCTGGGGATCCACTTGGAGGGTCTTGAATGGCATTTCTCATAGCTGGGATGCTCAGAGGAGGAGAGCATAATGTGCTTTAAAAAGTCCAGAGGATAACGAGAAGAGGATAAGGTGATACTGTGGAAGGGATGCGGTTCAGGGGTAGAGCACTTGCCTAGTAACTGTGGAGCCCGGGGTTCAGCCCTTAAAACTGTAAAATATAAAGTGCTAGCTTTACTAAAGTTTATCATTTATTAATTTATTTAAATTAACTATTTTATATTATTATAACTTTAATTGATAGGCGTATTAGTGTTTTCTTTGTGGGGGTGTCTCTGTAACATGACTGTACTCACAGGTGCGGGGTGTCTCTGTGACATGACTGTACTCACAGGTGTGGGGTGTCTCTGTGACATGACTGTACTCACAGGTGTGGGGTATCTCTGTAACATGACAGTGTACTCACTGGTGTGGGGTATCTCTGTAACATGACAGTGTACTCACTGGTGTGGGGTATCTCTGTAACATGACAGTGTACTCACAGGTGTGGGGTATCTCTGTAACATGACAGTGTACTCACTGGCTATGCTTAAGTTTATGGTAAGTTTATGATGCTGTCAATAAGCACAGGAAAACAAACTCTCATGCAGAAATAACAAAAACCTAACTGCAGTAAAGGGAATAGCGTGCAAGCACGAAACCCTGGGTTCAGGTCTCCAGCCTTCACGTAAAAGGCAGGCAATGGCTGTGCACATCTTCAGTCCCAGAAATGGAGGAGGTCTGGAAATCATCCAACATGGACCCCTGGCCTCCACATGCATGCCTACACACCCATGTGCACATACAAACACAAGCAAACAAAGGCAAACAAATGAAGACACAAAATAAAAGCATTTTTATTTCACAGATACAAGTGACACATGAGATATGCTCCATGCACACATGCACACACACAAACAAAAAAGGGGGTGCTGGATAAATGGCTCTGCAGTTAAGAGCGCTGGCTGTTCTCGCAGCAGACCTAGGTTCGGTTTCCCGAGTATTAGTATTTTTAAAGATAAGTTATTGCCGGGCGGCGGTGGCACAAGCCTTTAATCCCAGCACTCGGGAGGCAGAGCCAGGCAGATCTCTGTGAGTTCGAGGCCAGCCTGGGCTACCAAGTGAGTTCCAGGACAGGCGCAAAGCTACACAGAGAAACCCTGTCTCGAAAAACCAAAAAAATAAAATAAAATAAATAAATAAAAGATAAGTTATCAACAGACCAAGCAACCTCGGGTTCACCAAATCTATCATAAGGGCTTCAGCAGACTTCAAGACATCCATGAGCAATTTTTTTTTTCTCCAAGCCCAAAATGGACACTACTGGAGCCTGTCAGAGGGAGCGGCCCGTTCTAACAGGCCCAGGGCAACCTCAGAGGGAGGGGCCCATCCTTAAAGACCCATGGCAGTTTCCAGTCTGTCTAGAAGAGAGGAAGGGAATGGTGTGAGGGAGCTGCTTTTCCTATGCAGATGGAGACAAGTACATTAAATACCAAATCCAGGCAGGCTGGAGCACTTCTAGCCTCCAACTTCAAAGGGCAGAGAGAGATTTCCTATAATGTAGAGGCATCTGAGTGAGTGAGTCAGTGCGAATTGGTTCTGAGTTCTCACAGGATCCTAGAAAGATGAACCAAAAGCCTGGAGCTAAAATTGACTCCAGGTAATTAAGGACTGCAGAGTCACAGGTAGCCTCGAACAGGGATGTCCAGACAGTCTGCTTTGCCAGAACTGGGGTATTTTCCATGTGGAGATGGGGCTTGTAGGAGATAATTAAACCATAAAGGTGAGACTGTTAGGGGGTAATGAAAGCATTTTAGTGAATCATGAGGTATCAAATGGGGATATGTGCGTACAATCTAAGATGGTTCTTCCTTAGTCAGAAGCATCTCCCTGGGACCAGAGGTCAGATCCAGCAGAGACCCTGCAGGATGCTCATGGAACCTCCTACAAAGCACAGACTCATTTCTAAACACTTTCCAGGCCCAGAATACTGAAAGGTAGTTCTAAAAGGACATTTCTTAGGTACTTCTCTATTTGGCTTTAACTCAGAAACTGACCAGTAAGCTTCAAGCTGGCATCTGGAAGTCAGGACAGAAATTCCGAAGTCTGAAAAGAGTAAGTCACCTCAGTGAAGTGGATCATCAAAAGGGCAGGAGGAAATCCAGGGCAGAATTGTTCAGTTTCTAACTGTGGAAGTCATCATCTCTCTTTAGTGTTAAAGCCACTGGAGGATCCTGTGGTCCCAACATAGACACTTAAGTCTTTACTGGGATGTGCTCAAATGTTCAGTCACAAGGAATGTCAGCCCCACTGCACAGGTGTAGACAGGAAGTAGTTCATGTGATTTTTGTCACTGGGCATACTTATTCAATGTCAGTCATACCTGAACCTTAAAGCGTTTGTGACCCAACAAGAAATCACAGACAGCAAGTCGGGACAAAAGCAAGCAAACAAACACAAAAGAAAAGAAAAGAAACAAAAACAAACGTTAATTCTTTTATTTTACTTTCAACAGACCATGCACTTCCACGAGCGATTTAAAATCCTTCAGATGGAATCCCACTCTCCCACTCCTCACTCAGCCACCTACGTCCGACACATTAAGTTCACTATTTGCCTCTTACCTGCATGGGAAAAGCAACTCCAGGAGGTAATGCCAAATCTCCCACAGAGTATGGCTTGACTGACAGAAATCCCAGCTTCTCTCAGTCGCCATATACCTCAGTCAAGTCACTCCCACGCAGATGGAGATGACTCCAATAACCAACAAATCCAGGCATGGGGGAGTGCTTTTAGCTCCAGAAGGAAAAGGCAGAGAAGTCTTTTCTAGAATGTACGGGCTCCCTCCGGTGTGCTCAGCCTAGCTCATTGGCCTCTTGAGTTCTGCACACATGCAGCCCCTTGAGCCTGACACGCCCAGCTAGCCCTCAGCCCACTCACGCCTGGACCTCAGCCCCAAGCTCTAAGCTGATTTCGTGACTTTTTGGGCCAAGCTATCTGCTGCTTCTCACTCTGTTACCAAGGATTCCTGTTTGGGAACACGATTGCTGCTGTTATCCTTCACGGTTTTCTCGGGTCTGAGTTCCAGTCTCAGCTCTGTTAAAATGCTGCATTAACCTTAAACAATTGTAGTAACTCAGTGAGTTTATTCACTCACACAACTGGGACTAAAAACAAGGATATGAATAGTGAATAGACCGCACCTTATTAAAAATTACAACACTTCTCATAGATGTATGTGGGGTGTTATTAGTATAACCAGGTTACCAAGGTAAAACTGAGATTTACAATCCTCTTATTTGAGCCTTCACTCTTATTATTTCTACCTCCCCTGTCCCTCGTCTGGATCTCTCATCTTCAGGACCAGACAGAGTAAGCACCAACATCCATCTGTTCTCTGGACCATCTTCTAGGGACGGTGTCTTCCTGCTGGGCCTCTGGCTACTTCCTTTCATTCCCAGGTATGTTTCCTATACCTTCTCTGTTGGAGTACTTTTCTCTCTGGCCTAACTTCCTAATGACGACAGAAACCTGTAAAATTCCAGTTCAGCCAACACTCTTCTCCTTGCTTCCTTGGGAGCTGTCACAGAGGAGACTCAGGACAGCGAAGTGTTCTGGCAGCCAAGTGAAGACTGTTTTTAAGGAGGGAGAGAGCAGCTCTGGCTGCCAACACCTCAAGGAAGGTAAGACCTTGGATCTGGCAACGTGGAAGTTGGTGCGGAAATGGAGACAGAAGCGTGATGAACACAGGTTCAAACTGGAGCCAGCAGCAGCAGCCACGC
Source organism: Peromyscus eremicus (assembly GCF_949786415.1). Taxonomy (NCBI): domain Eukaryota; kingdom Metazoa; phylum Chordata; class Mammalia; order Rodentia; family Cricetidae; genus Peromyscus; species Peromyscus eremicus. Next base: position 40,994,899 of record NC_081419.1, read on the forward strand.
TAAGGTCAGGCAGGTACAGGGAGCTTAGGCAAGGGTAATAGCTGGAGAGAAATAGAAGAAAGAAAATCTGTTAAGTCAGAGACAGAAAAGTAAAAGGGAAGAGATCCCTGCAGAAAGAGTAGAAGCAGAGAAGGAACATGTCTGCAGCTGCGGCTTAAGTAGGTCAGAGCAGATGAGCTGGGCAGGGACCCACCCTGGAGGCTGGTCTTGGGGGGGATGTAGATAGCTCACCAAGAGTATTTGCAGGGAAGTGGAACATGTGTGCACACAAGCAAGCGGGTGGGAGATGGCTTCAGTTAATTACAGCAAAACTATCTGTTAGGAATGAGGCATTGGAATTTGAAAAAAGCCAAGGCAAGGATTAGTTCCACATGACAGTGGACTGGTTAACAACTGGAAAAGCCGATGCAATTGCTGGGCAGTGTTAGTCACCCTCTTCCTTTTCACAATCTTGCGTCTGAATTGATACCTTCAGCAAATTTGCTCTAGATATCCATATCTGCTCAGGCGCAGAGTCAGCAGAATGCAGGGCTTGAGCAGTCAGGTGTGATTCAGTATGGTTCAAAGAAAGCAAGGAGTCTGAGGACAAAGTGAGCTGTGAGAGAGGTGAGGCTGAGGGAAAACCTGATGAAAACCCCAAAGGTTCCGTTAGTTGATGATTGCTGGGTTGAGGGGTTGTCGGTATTAGGGTATAGGAACTGAGCCAAAAAATAATATTAATAGTTACTAGTCAAAAAGTAAACAAAACTGAGACCATGGAGCATTCAAACCAGAGGACGTATTCATGGAAATGAGCGGTCAAGGGTGTGTGGCTGTGTGTGTGTGCATCCTTCATCTATACATGGATAGTTGCCTTTTCCAAATTTTAAAATAGGAGACATTGAAAAGCATGAGCAGCAAGGACACAGACCTCAGCGAGAAGCTAGAGAGGAGGAGGATCAGAAACATACTGATCTCTAAAGATAACCAGGAGTAACCAAGTAGGTGGGGGTAGCAGTGACAGGTGGAGGTGTGGCTAAGTTGTACCAACTCAGTTCCTGTTAGCATGATGGGCAGATCCAGCCTAACATGGCCCCCTAGGTGTTCAATGTCAGAAAATGGGGTGTGAAGGATCATTGTTTTTATTTTCAAACTTACATTTCGATTTTAGTTAAATATATTAGAAAAGAAGCAGAGAAGGAAGGATTTGTAGTGATTATAATCCAGTTATCACCATCCAGTTTAATATTTAATCTCAAAGTAAGACCTAGAGACCTCTGTGCTTCCCTGAACTTTTTTTTCTGATCATAAGTATTTTTGTGACAGTACTAATATATCATTTGCTGTTGTTTACTCTTTTTATCCTGTGAGTATAGTGGATAGTTCTGGAAGCTGTATCGAAAGAATGCAAGGATTGAGTGCAGAGGCCAATACAGGAATCCATCCACTGCCCAGGGAGGAAGAGATCAGAGAACCAGATGCTGGGCAGCCAGGCCGTCCTCTTGCTGTATTTTATCTGTCCCATAAAAGATATTTTTCACATAAAATTATTGTTTGTGTTAACTTATAGTGGGACAATTCTAACTTAAATAAACAGTTATCAATTCGTTTTATTTAGATTATGTTAAATATGAACATACCTACACAAATACATACCAGTGTTTAAGATAGCAAAGGGTCCCTGACACCAAAAACTTTAAGAACCTCTGACTTTTGTCACTTGCTGGAAGATGAAGGCTTCCACGGGGAGAGGCTGAGAGGTCAGTTCCAGAAGGTTGAGGCAGGACTCTGCAGGGACTTCAGATTGTTGAGACCTGCAAGCAAGATCATCTCTGAGGGGCTGTGGCAGGGGATGTGCGTAGAAAGGGTATCAATGAGTCCTTTTGTTCTCAGCAGCTCTCCTAGCCTGGAACATCATGAAAAGTATTCATTTTATAAGTAATTATTCTGAAAAACTGAGCAAGAAATGAGTCTGTATTGGAATATTGCATCTCTTTGCTGTCTCTATGAAGTCCAGTCATTAGAAAGGACTTGAAGTTTGTTTCTTTTCTTTGATTATGAGCATGATATAGATCACTATAGAAAGTGTAGACAATTCTCAAAAGTCTTAATAAACATGACTTTTGCTGAGTGGCGGTGGTGCACTCTTTTAATCCCAGCACTTGGGAGGCAGAAGCAAGCAGATCTCTAAGAGTTTGAGGCCAGCCTGGTCCACAAAGTGAGTTCCAGGACAGCCAGGGCTACATAGAGAAACCCTGTCTCCAAAAACCAAAAACCAAAACCAAACCAAACCAAAACCCCAAAACGCCATGAATTTTATTTCCCAGAGAGAATGAGTTAGCATATACATTTACTTTCTATTTTAAACACAATTGTTATCATGTTTACTATTAAAGTGATTACTTTATGTCTGTTGTAGTTATTAACCCCTCTTGATGACTGTGTTCTGGTTTGATAATCCTTTGGCATTATTAAGTACATGGAGTGAAATATTCTATTTGGGTTATACAAATAAACTTAAACTTCTGCAATTATATAGAACAGCTGTCCCACAGCATCATCTTTTATATTGAATTTTTGAGTACACCCTTTCCAAAATATTAATTTATTTTACATACATTCACTCCTGAAAAAGAAAAAGAAAACCAACTAACAAAAACTTAACTTCAGCGTATGTATATCATTGATTCAAAAGTGTTCATTTTATTACTGAAAAATGTAATAAAGATATAACTTTCTCCAAAATGCCTGTACTTTTATTATTCTTGCTATTGTTAAATTTATTGACAATTTAAACAAAATTTGTTTTTCTTTCTTTTTTAACGTAATTAAATGAAGTTGGATTTTGTTTGGAAAAATTGAAGGTAAGAAGACTATGGAAAGGAAAATATCATTGAGTACAAATGATGGAGACAGCAATATTTAAATGCACCGTAAAACAAGAAAAAAATAAAGCAGTATGGTTTGATAATTAAGATGGAGAAATATAAACAAATCCTGGGAAATATAGCCTAGCGTACCCGTAAGAGGTGTTTAAGTATTGATAGTTTCACCAATAAGCAGCGATTCTGATAAATGTTCAATAAGCATTGCAAAAATATCATGGTTTGAAAACAAAAACAAAAACAAAAACCCATAAATTCTTTTTCTAAAAAAGCTAGTTTAGCGAGATAAATTGCAAGAAAAGATGTATGGTGCCATCTAGTGGTTATCCATATAACTGCATACATATTGTGCCATGTTGTTTCCATTGGTAAAAATTAAACTTCTTCGAAGATTCCAGGAACGTAAATCATTTATCAATAAAATATTTTATACCTGTTCCTTCAGCACTAACTTAAGAAAAGTCTAATTTTAGTGCTGATAAGATAATTGCCAGGTCCTCAGAGATTAAGGTAGCCTGTGTAACTTCTGAAGTTAACGTTCAAGAAATTACAGTTCCAGACATTTACATAAACAAGCATGCCAACCTGTCATACTTTTTTTAGTAACACAATGAAACAAAAGAACAATTTGAATAAAAGCACGCTGATTGAAAATTCATATATGGGAGCAGAACCTGCCAGTTATGAGTTCTGAATAAAGAACACAATTGGAAAAACCAGTTCTCTAGATTGAGGTGCCTACGGAGGAGGAGGGAGGCTCGGCACTTGCCCTAGGCTGTAGATGGTGTGGCAAGTAGTTCCCGGGCTCACTAGAGAATGCCCCTTTCCTCCTAGCCTCCAAGCAGGAGCTACACACACGTGACCATCGCCACACTGGCCATTTCCACACTGGTTCTCTGCCTGCATCCATCCCAGTGAAACAAACCAAAGTTGCTACGTTGGCACAGGAGCTGATCTGCAAAGCAGCCCTTCCATTTCAGGGAACAAGCCCTCCCTCTCCACTACACGCCTGCAGCAGTAGCTCCCTGCTGTAAGGTACCTCTTCTCCATCACCACGGCTGCTTGGGCCAGCTTTAGTCCTCTTCACTGGAATTTTGGGGGTGCGAGTGAGATAATGGGGCCAGTGCACTTCTGCCTTGAGTGGAAGCTTCACATTTGGAAGCTTCAGGTGGCCACGAGTGTAAACTTGAGGCCCAGAATACACAAGTGGGAGAGACGGGGGTCTAAGGAGCAGCAATGGAGGATGAAGGACCAGTACCCGGATGTGCTCCACTGGTGCTAATGCTCAGCCCTAGTGAGCTACTCCTTGAATTCTCAAGATATGCACAGCGAGCCCTTCATTTTGCTGAATCATATGGAAATGCTTCTTTTGATCCCGAAGTGCACTAAATAAATCATCTGACGAGACAGATCATATCAGTCAGTGGCTGTATCACTTCCATGTCAAGTCTAAATTCTTTTGCATGACCTATGAGATCTCTCCTCAGTGTCCCTGGCTTCTGGAGTTTCCCTTTTCCCACTCACCTTCACCCTCCTCTCTACGCCCCAGGCTGCAGATGGATTCAGATTTCACTTCGTGTGATTTACCAGCCACTTAATCGGGCTATTCTTTTTCCAGAAAATGTTTCTGTCATTTTTCTTTCCTCGACAGCTTCGCTTTATTCTTCAGATAGAAGTTCAAGTCCCTTAGGTCTCTCAGACTTGGGCAGTTTTACTGATGTCTTTCCATCATTCATTCCACGTCCCTAACACGGTTACAGCTTTGCTGATTCTGCATTTAAAATGGCCTCTTCATTTGGAAGAGACTAAGCTCGGATGGATGGATAGACGGTGTTTGTCTCCCTGTCGTTTTGGACTGAACCTAGACTGTGGTAAGCAGCTACATATCCATCCAAAGAACTAATGAATATACACAGAGAATGTGTCTGTTATTTAAGCGAGAGCTAGGAGGGCTTGAGGGGGCTGTAAAATGTTTCCTGGGAAAAGGCTGTGTCTGACTGACCTCATTTCTCCGTCAGCTGGAATTTGTAAGTCCTTCCTTCATTTTATGACAGCTGCTGTTCCAGGTTTCAAAATGAGACTCCGACTTTCAATGTGACTCTTACTTAAGTCAAAGCTAAATGCACATGAATCAGTATAAAGATTATCTGTATTTTGTGGACATGGGTGGTCCAGACACCCACAAGGAGATAAATAAATGTTTGAGGTGGGTCCCTCAATGAATTTTCAATGGATGCCAATTTGGCAAGCTTGACTGGGCCCTACCAGTGTGAGGAACCATGATTTTGGTATGATGTTGGGGAATTTGTGGCTTCCATCTGCTGGTTATCTCACAAAATGTAGAGCTGAGAAAAATCACATACTGATTAAATCATAGAATCCCACACTTGGAAGGGACTTCATGAGATGATCGGGCCCGCCTCCTGAAGGTCAATGCATAAATCATCTTGTGCAGATGGCTGTTTATACTATTTTTAAAGCTCTTTAAGGATGGAGATTACACAGCTTCCCTTGGTAGTCTGATCTTCATGGTCAAGAACTTCCCTTTTTAAAAGCCCAGCTTCTCGCTGCAGTTTGGCTCATTTCCTCTTTCTGACAGCTCTCTGTGAATGTAGGGAGGACATGATCAACCTCCCCTGCTAATTATCCCTGGCCCACATCTCACACCCTCACAACTAATTATTAAGAGCTACGCTGTTTCTCCTCCTAAGCGACACAGTCACAATTCCTTTATTTTTCAGGAGACTTACGTCCCCTAACCTATTATTTTTGTAATTTAAAAAATTTTCCCCCTTACAACCACCCTGTAGCTCACTGTATAAAACTGGCAATTGAGCTTGTGTTCATGTCCTGATCAGCTGTCAATGAACAGCAAAGCTCACTTACCTTGCTGTTTAGACTCCTGCGTTTCTTTTTTGTTTCTCATGTGGATTTTGCTCTGTAATAAATCTCAAGCTGTTTCCTGTGGAACTGCTACTTGGTTTGCGTCCCGTGGGTAATTTGTCTTATTTGTGTTGGCTTCTTTCTCAGAAGCGCATGTCCTGACCTCCAGAAAGTGAATAGGTTCCCTCCCCTGCCAAACAGATTTTTGCAAGTGTGATTAAGGAGCTTGAGTGGAGGAGACAATACTGGATTATCCAGGTGAACTCAGTGTAGACTGAAAGGAGAAGATCAAATAGAAACAGGGGGGTCTGGGTCACAGGGAAAGGATGGGAAAGGATGCTGAGTGACAGGTTTGAAGATGGACAGGGGGCCACCAGCCGAGCACTGCCGCCTCTTCACAGCTGGAAAAATTGTGGCCATCGAATCTTTTGAATTGCTGTGGAGAGCAGGGCCTTGCTGCTACCTTGGTTTCAGACAAGGAAAAAACCAGTTTGGCTGGCTTATTCAATTTTATTTTTCCTTTTAAGACTGGGCATCAGAACTAGGGCTCCATGGCATGTTAGGCAAATGCTCTCCCACGGAGTTTCATCCTCAGGTCTCTTCTTACCTTTTGAGATAGGGTCTCAAAGTTGCCCTGCCTGGCTTTGAATTAATTACCAGCTGAGGCTGTTCTTGAATTTGTAACCCTCCTGCCAAAGCCTCCCTCTTTATAGCTGAGATTACAGATTTGTGCCACTAGGTCTGGCTTGATTCTGACTTGTGATCTGGAGAATTGTAAGGGAACAAATTAGTGTTACCTGAAAGGACAAAGTTGTTGGAAATGTGTTAGAGGCTCAAGAAGAAACAGTGTCCATTTATGAAGAAACTACTGTTTGTTTTGAACTTGGAGGTTTCGTCTTTATAGGCATTTGGGAGCCTATGAAGGTTTATTAGTTCTATCTTTCCACCACACAAAGCCATAGCAAGAGTAACAGATGTGTACCATATGATCAATAGCCTCTACTTCTTATGAATTATTTAAGATAGTTCTTCTAGTATGTTTCACTTATTGAAAGAGTTCCCTGCAGGGCAGAGCTTGGAAGGACCCAGATGTGCCTCACTGGGACTGTGAGAGAGATTAGAACGGTCCCTTTTCTGGGGCTTCAAGACACGAGGCAGCACAGTTATGTGCTCACTGAGCTTTCCTTTGAGCCACTTGCCTGATTTTAAGGCTGTCTCCTTTCTCCTGGACCTGCTGGCCTGCTGTGCCACTGGGTTCCATGTCTCTAGACAGAGTGCAAAATTGTGAAGCCTTGGAAGCGTCAAGCACTGTCAAGGGAGATGTGTTACTAAGAATGTGACTTTCTTAGCGGGGGCGAGGGGGAGAATGCCAGTTTCTTAGAAATGCCTTGTATTTGTTCCAGATGTCAGAGGAAAATGTTTCAAACATCAAAAAAAATAAAATTGTAATTGTTAGAAAAGTGAGAGAGATCACTCAAAAACATCTTGCAGGCACTAAGAAGCCAGTGTTCTCTGTCTTGGCAGGAACCTGTGATTTCCCTGGGGAAATCACTTCAGAGGAGAAAGGATTCCAAATTAGTTTTCAACAGAGCGTGGCTTGAACTCTGCTTCTGTCTGTGGAAGTTTCTGTCACTGTGTTCCCCCTAAGTAGGTCTTTATTACCTGTGCAATTGGACGTGTGAGGCTTCATGTCTCTGCTGTTCTTCCCTCTCCGTTCTCCCCTTGGAAAGGGAAGAGCACAGTTTTATTTTTAATGTATCCTTTCTTGAGTCACCCTTTCTATGAGGAATGCCAAAGCTAGGAGACACATCAATTTATTCTTCTCTCATCTTAAACCAATCAATGATAACATATCCAGTGAACAAATACCTGTTGGCTCTGCTAATTTGCCACTTGCCCATTTTAAACTCTGATCAATTAGTTTACTTTCCCCATCACTATTCAAATATAGTTTAAAGGTCCATCCATCTCCCCACCAAACTACGCTCCTGAATCCCTCTTACACATAGACTTTACGGTGCCCTTGTCTCTTTTCTTCCTGGCCAATCATTAAAGACCACAGTGGTATACAATCTTTGTCTCTCCCTTTCTTGTCTCTTCTTTGTCCATTATAATACATTCTGCTTGACGATCCCTTCATGACACAATAACTCTTACACACACACACACACACACACACACACACACACACACACATACACACACACACACCCCTTAGGTTCTTGTGGGGTAGGAATGGAAGTTCACCTGGGTATCATTTCTTTCCTACACCCAACCCAAAGCCACTGCTTTCTCAGCCATGAACTCCTTATTAAGTATTTACTCTTCAGAGCACGACACCATTTAGGTGCTGAGCCAGAAACCCAAGATTCCACTACCTCATGGTACCCACAGCATCTCCTCAGCACTGTCCCTGCTGCTTCTGATCACTTTTACTTTCTCAGTTCAAGTCATCATTTTTCAGCTGAGTTATTGAACTGCCTTCCCAACTAGTGCTTGCCTTGAGTTTTAGAATTAAGCTTTTTTTCCAGGTTGAAAGAAAGAAAGAAAGAAAGAAAGAAAGAAAGAAAGAAAGAAAGAAAGAAAGAAGAAATGATGGGCACCTCCTGGGTGAAAAAGATGCAAATGGCTGGGGCCTAAGCCAGAGGCATCTAAGAAACAAAAAGACACTAAGAGAAGTTGCAATGGACTGAAGAGACTAGCTAAAATACTGAGTCAGTAACAACAGCTCTAGTGCGCTCCCAACTCTTAGACTACTACAGCCAGCGCAGTTGAGCATAGGGGGATGAAATGCAGTCTTTGGAAGCACACAATGCTGGGAGTCCATTTATGCTGATGGGAGGGGCTGAGGTAGCAAAAGTTGAGCCTGAATTGCCAGCTGTGGCTGTAAAATCCATGATTATTATTGGCATCACTTGGCTATCCTGGACATTTTACTATAAACTAGAAACATAGCAACCTTCCAGCCTCCCTCGCTCCCTTGCTCCCTCCCTCCCTCCCTTCTTCTCTCTTTCCTTGTTTTCTTTGTTTAGAAACTTATTATGATACATTTGAAACAATCAAATATACACGAAACGCCTCATGTTCCCATCAGTTATATATAGCAGGTTCTACTTTCTAATTGCTCCTCCTGCCTTTGATGTCGCTATGTTTTGCCAATCTCCTTGGAGTGGATGGCATTATTTTTCAAGATGTGTTTGTCTGATTTCTAGTGACTGGTGATTTCATTTTCATGTTTTATGGATTCTCTGTTGACTATCTTTGATAATTTTCTCCTAGCTATCTTTCCTTTTACTATTACCATAAAGAGCTGTCATAGCATGTATCTTAAACGGAATATAAAGTCCCTGAAGTTATTAGACCTGGGAAGCTGAAGATTAACAGTTTCTGACACATTATCCATTTTCTGGCTGATACCTACTCAGCCCAATCTTAAATACGGAACTTTTCATTATTTGTAATTGTAGTGTTTTTTTTACTAGCAGAGTAGAGATGTCCTTTAGCTGTAAAATAAATTGATTTTTTCCCCATAATGCAATAATATATACCTATGAAAAAGATTTAGATATGTAAGAATCATAATGAATAAATATTTTAAAATATGTCATAAATTTTAAAACATTAAATGTTTCCAAAAGGTAGTTAAAACAGGATAATCTACTCAGGGTCTAGGTCACTTGTCAAGTACTTGCCTCCCATGCCCGAGTCCCTGGGTTTATACCCAGCATGGCAGAATAAATTAGCTAAAATGGGTTCAATTCAGGTAGACTTTCAAAACACATGCATTTTGTATGTTATTTGGTTTATACAAATAGACAGATTAAACATAAATTGTAAATGGGAATCATCAACACTAATCTGGGAATCGTTTTACCCCTGGGAGGGAAGAAAAGAGAAGAGATGGGAATTGAATACCTGTTCTATGCACTCAACTCTTAACACTTGGATCGGCAAAATACTGTATCATCACATGGTGCCATAATTATCTGTTATATTTTGTTTTCTATATTGTCATATGATATGATAATTAGCTTTTATAATTCTGTTTTGTAACTTTTCTCTGTACTTACACTTTGTTATTACTTTAAAACTTACAACACATCTATCTTCCACCATAAATTATGTTTATAGTTATTTTGTATACACATTGGCTCTGAATTTAGTTACACAAATTAACAGTTATGTGGCAATCCGAATTTGAAGGTGCTCTGTGTTGGATTCATGACTTACCAGATAAGGGAGTTCTCTGCTTCTATGGGCAAGAAAGCCTAGAGGTTAAGCAAGTACAAAAGTTACAGGAGTTTTTAAAGTGTAATTAAAGGAACATACATCTGTTAGCCAGTTGCCTTTATAACATGGTAAAATGCATAATTGTTGAAGCATGGTACTTCGTGCAGAAGTAACCACACTACTGGGAAATCTGTTCTTTCATCCCCATGCTCCTGATTCCAGTATTTCAGCTGCTCTACTCAGTTCTGAAGCCAAACCCTCAGAGAGGCGATTCATTTGCCACTCCCCCCACCCCACCCCCCATCCTGTTGTGTGCTGTCTTAGGCTGCCACAGTAGGGAGAGGCCAACACACCCTTCTTGCCAGATCCACATTCAGCTTGCTCTGTCCTGGTGGGTGTAGTTACACCATGAAAGCTGACAAAAGCTTCAAATCAGGGTCTCTCCCCGTTGTCCAGGGAGAGCAGGCTGTTAGGTTGGACTCTAGCCCATCGCTACTCATCTCCCACTTCCTGTTCATTGAGCTAGCTCTCCTCCATATTCTGTTTCAGATCTGCCTCTGGTTTCAGCTCGATTGCTATATACTCAGGCAAATCACTATTATCGTCTTCTTTCAGTCACCTCATCACTTCAGAAAACAATCTGGTTCCCATTTTCTACCCAAACCCCTATCCCCACAGGCAACCACTAAGCTATCCCCAAACCACTGTGCACTTTGGACTATTCTTAAACTCTATATAAATAGAACCACACAACGCATGCCATTTTGTGTTTATCTTCTTTTTGTGACACAGTACTTGTTAGATTTATTCATGTTGTTGCACGTGGCTTTTGCCCTGTAATATCTTATTGGGTGAATATATGTACTTTTTTCTACTGTTGTTGGCTATAAAGAAAACCATGGAGAATGTTGTTTTACATTCATTTATTGTGTGTATGGGGTAGGGGAAGCATATGTCATGGTATACCTGTGGTGGTCAGAGGACAACTTGTGGGGGTTGGTTTTTCTCCTTCCACCTGGTGGTTTCTGGGAATTGTACTTAGGTCATGAGGCTTGTTAGTAAGTGCCTTTACCTGCCATCTTGCTAGCCCATTTTATGCTTATTTGGTTCTCCATTTTGTGTGTATAACTTTACTCAATCAGCCAGTATCCGATGGAGGGTTAGTTAGGTTATTTATTTATTCTTAGTTAGGTTATTTATTTAGTCTTAGTTTTCATAAGGTATGTGCTTAAATATCTAACAAAAAGTCCATTATTTTTCCTAAATCTCCATTTTATACTACTAAGAACTCATGAGTACTCCAGTTGTTTACACTTTGGCCACTATTTGTCTGCTTCCTTTCTATGTTTGACAAAGTACTGTTGGGGACCATGAATCACCCCACAAAAAACTACCACTCACATATGCAAAGGCAAGAGTGTTTATTTCTTGAGAGAAAATTCCTACAAGCAGGGGTGGTGGTGGTGGTGGTGGTGGTGTCGGGGTCAGCCACATAACAAAATGGCGACGACCCAAGAGAAGCTCACAGGCTCCTTTTATACACTGCTAGGGGACAGCTAGGTCATCTCCAGCAAACATGACTGGCTAAGCAAGCAATGGTTACACTGGTTTAAATTTGATTGGCTGTGGCACCTTTGGACACATCAGGGCAAGCCCAGACACGTATTCAAAAAGTGGGGTGGTGGCTTGCAGGATCTGCCCTTTTCTGATTGGCCTGCCAGGACCAGCCATGCTGTGGTGTTGGGGGCCATGTTAAGGCGGGGTTGAGGAATCTGGCTCCCAACTCTGCTCTCACACTCACCTAGAGTACCCTGCCTCACTGCGGCTTGGCACCAGCTCCAGTACATAATGCAGTAATTCCATTTTACTTGCATTTTATGGAGAATTGATGTTAGTTTTTATCAAAGGTTGATGTACTGGATACGGAATTAATGATGAAACCCTTTTGTTTTGCTTTGTGATCAGTAAATGACATTGGTAGATTTCCTAATAGTGAACCACCCTTACAATCTTGAAATAAATCACAGCTGATCTTGGTGTATTGTTAATGCTTCACATATGCTGTTGAATTCCACTTAAAATCAATATTCATCAGCTAAATAAATCTATGTGATTTTCTTTATTTTCTCCTCCTTTTCAAGTTTTGTGTCAATGTTATACTTATATACATACTCATGTTATGGTTATAATATTTAAGATACTCTTTAAAAAACTGACTCTAAAACAATTTACAAAGCTACATAATTACTTACTCATTGAAAATTTGAGAAAACTTCACTAGGAAAAATTTTGGACCTGGTGCCTTTCTTAGGAAATAGTTTTTGTTTGTTTGTTTGTTTGTTTGTTGTGGTCTGGGGATCGAACCCAGAGCTCAAACATGTTGGCCAGGTGCTCCACCACTGACCTACATCCCGGCTCCATGGCATAGTTCTTGATACTTCCATTGAATCTCTGAAGATTGGTTTACTCTCAGGTTTTTGTTTTTAAACTCTCCCATTAGCGTCATTTCAAGAAATTGTATTATCTTAAATGTTTTACAAATTTCATCTAGATTTTTAAACACATTTGTTCATCGATTTCAACATTTTCTTTGTGTCTTAACTCTTATTGAAGTAGTTGTTTCCCAACTCATTTAGTTTCACAGGCCACTTCCCCTTCTCCATTTAGATGGGCTAATATTTTTCTCTTTCTTTGTTTCTCTCAGGACAGTTGTGACCTTTTTAGGTCTATTGTTTTTATTACGTTGTTTTATAATTGATTTATTTCTATTTAAATTTTCAGCAATTGTAAGTGCACTTTTAATGTCAACAAACGAGTTCATTTATTGAGATGGTCATGCAAGCATTCTTTTTATGTCTGTTAATGGGAAACACAGCAAAGGTTTTCTGATGTATTGCAAAGTTGTCGAGGGTGGTTCACAGAACCCCTTTATGCCACAGCTGTCTGGGCTCTGCTGTCCCACTCACACATTGCTGGGTTTGAGGCTCTGATGTTTTGGATAAGGGGTTTTCCTTTATGTTCATGAGTCCCATGCTGTTTTCCTTTCAGGTAAATCCTTCTGAGAGTGTTTATATGAAAGTTACCCAGGTATTATAAAGTGAAATGGGACGTATTCCTTCCTTTTTCCTTGTTTTGAGGATTTAATATAATTTATTTTGCCTTAAAAAAAGGTTTAGAAGAATTCACCTGCGAAGACATCTGGACCTGAAGATCTTTTTGAGAAAGTTTTAAAGTAAGATATCCAATTTCCAAAATGGAGGACTATTAAGATTATTCTATTTTTTGTGTGATTATTTTATGGTCATTTTTAAAGGAATTTTTCTATTTATCTCACTGTCACGTTTACTAGACATGTAACTTAGTACAGTATGTTCATTGACACTGGTCATCTGTAAGATATTTAGAGATGTGCACTCTTGTTATAGTTCGTGGGGACATTTTTGCTTCTTTTTTGTCTGGTTAGGGGTTCATTAGCTTATTTATCTACACAAGGAACCAACTTTAAGCTTTTTTTTCTTTTTCCTATTTATTTATTTGCTGTTTATTTATTTGACAGGGTCTCATTATGCACTTTTGACTGGCCTGGAAGTCAGAGATTTAGCGGAGTTTGCCTCCTGAGTGCTGGGGTTAAAGGTATATACACCACCATGTCTGGCTTCCAGTATTTCTGATTTCATTGTTTTCTCATTGCCTTCCTCTTGCTTTGGAGATTTGCCTTCCCTTCTGTCTTTATCTTTTTCTTCTATTTTGATATAAAAGTTAATGGGTAGCTTTTTATATTAATTAATTTATTTGTATGAACCTATGTGTGCCGCTGTGTGTGGAGGATATATGTGGAGGATCTGGTTCTTGCCTTCCACCACTTCTGTTTCAGGGATGGAACCCATGTTCTGTTGTTTAGGGAGTCATTCAACTATGGCAGTGATCACTACTGTCCAGTCATCCCTAGTTTTGGGGATCCAGGATCCACTTTTCCTTGTGGTGTCTTAATAGACAACCACAGGCTGGAACATAGTTGGTGGAACTTCTCACACTCCTTCCTGTGAGACTCCATAGAACTGCAAGGTGCAAGGAATGAGCAGGCTGGCTGTGGCCTTCCCACTCTTGTGGTGTTTTTTGTTCTCCTTACTATCACAGTTGGGCTCTCAGTTCGACACAACTGGGGCTTTTCTTTCTGGGTGTATGCCTTCCAAACTTTAGACTGGATCCTAACATCTGAGGACAATAGGCATGTTTCCATCAGACTGAGTCCAGCACCATCTGGCCATCAGCAGCCTGATGAGTGCCTGTCTTTGTTACGTGTTTCAATACTCTCCCAAAGTCTGTCTTCAGCAGCCTGCTGTTGGGCCAGCATTTCTTCGAGCTCAGGATTACTTGTTGTCAGTACTGGAGTATCTAACTTCTCCATGGAACAGATAGATACCCCTTGTTTCATGGTTCCCGCTGTTGATCCCTGAATCCCGAGGGATTGTTTTCTCTGGGAAACAAAACCACTCTTTTTGTTTCCAATTCCTGGCATATTGGCTCAAGAGGATCCCCACTTTCCTGACTCTTAAGGCTCTGCACCCCCATTATCACCCAAACACACCACTCTGTTTCCTATTCAAGCTCCAGGTTGGATGGTAACAACCTGGGTTGGCCCTCACTTGGCACCTTCCGATTCATGCCACCAACAGCGCAACTCATGGCAGTTTTTCATCTAGACCCTCACAGGCCTCCCATTCTTCTCCCCTGCATGGTGACACTGAAAACTCCGTTCTCACTTAAATTGTTTTAAATTACATTTTAATTCATTTATTTTGTATTTGATTAAGGGTGTGTGCACATGCAACGGCACTCATGTGGAAGTCAGAGGACAGCTACTGGGAGTCAGTTCTCGCCTTCTGTCACACGTGTCCTGAGGATCAACGTCAGTTCTCAGGCTTGGCAACAAGCCCCTTCACCCACAGAGTCACCTCACCAGCGCCTTCCTCACTTTGGAGCACGCTCTTTATCTTCAGCTTCTTTGATGACTTCTTCCTCGCATGAGATCCACACACGCTTCTTTGCAATAGAGTCTGCATGTTATAATTTTTTTAAAATTTTTTTATTTTGGCTCCATATATCATTATGTATAAAATGTCTTGTTTTAATAGTTGTTTCAACTTTCTAGTCAGTTGGATGACATTAGTCTTCAGTTGGTTCCTTTACGTCAGTGTGAAACTGTTATATTTGGGATGGTGTCTGCCTTCTTACTCTAGTTTTTATTCGAAATACTGTCGACAGTCATTTGTCCCTGATTCCCTATTTACAAATTCACCTTCTCTCTGAAATGTATTGTAGCCTCAAAAGCAGTACCCACAGCACTTCCAAGGCTATTTACAGGCATGGTAAAGAGGTGAGAATTTTGAGTCATCCAATACAATTTCCTTGCTGAGTTCAACAAACGTAAAGCTTATGCTTCATTGTTTGATTGTTTGATTGGTTATGTCTCTGTTTATGATGGTGCCCAAGCACAGCACTGAAATGCTACTGTCTGTTCCTAAGTGCAACAAGTGGCTGCATTTGGGGACTCATGAAATGACTGCTAATTGTTTGAAAAGCAGCGTGCTAGAAAGCATTGTTCTAAGACGGAAAGCTATGAACAGTGAGGTCCTGCTTCTCAGGATCAAGAAACTGTCAAATCTTTCTTAAGCTAGTGTTGGCTGCCTTGCATATTTCCAAAGGTGATGCAACATGGGAAATGCTGAGCATTAAGGTAAAGGAGGCACAGGCTCTTCTATCAAGAGGCTGCAGAAGAGGTTTTTGTTTTTTTCTTTTAATACCTGCTAAGAGCTATGCAGGAAAAGGGTTATGTGGAAGAGCAGGTTTCAGTGGTGACGAAGCTGGCTTGTTTCCCAAGGAAATTGGCAAACAAATGTATACAAGGAAAATGGTATTTTAGTTGACAAGAATGTTATCGGAGACTTGTGAGAAATTAAATCTGCATTCCTGATAGGAGTAATAGCTCAGTATTTAGGGTTTCTTTGTAGAGCACGAGGACCACACATAATGATCATTGACTGTGTTTTCTGTTTCCTTTCTTCTTTGAGGTTATTGATTTGAGTATTTATTTTATGTTCTTCCAGTATACTAAATTGTCTCTTTGTGCACTTTTCTCTCTGATTCTTTTGTTGTTGTTTTTCCAGAAACACAGATATATTTTTCAGTAAATGTATTTTCACTATACCCTTTTTACAAAATTGTGTACTTTCTCATTAAGCTATGTTTCCTAACACCTCTAAAGCAACATTAACTAACAGCCAAAATAACAAGCATCTTTCCTTTGTTTGTGACTTTGTGGGGGATTCTTCCAACGCTTCCCACTAACTGGAAACTTTAAGCTAAAACATGTTTTAATATTTTTAGCAGTATCTGTTAACTACTGTTTTATGGGGGTTTGTGAGTTTAATATTGCCCACCGACTTTTGTTACTTGTGGAGATGCTATTGTGTTTTTCTTGAATCTGTTAATATGATAACTTATGTTAAAGGATTTTAAAATACAAAAGCATTTTATATTGATACCATGAGTCTTCCTGGTCATGAAATACTGCTTTCAATATACAGTTGTATTTACTATTTTAATTCAATTGCAACAATTTCATAAATCAAGTTCGTTTAGAAAATTTAAGCTAAATTTATTCTTACATTTCAGTATCGACATTATACTCATTTCAGAAAATGAATACTTTTTATTCTTTTAGTATTCTAGACAAGCTTAATTATGATTGAGTTATCTGATATTCAAGATTAAGTATAAATTACTTTTAAATCATTTGGACATTTTCATCCTTTCTACACAGAGACAGTATCTTGCCCTTGGATAGCTTCAAACTATGCAATACTTCTGCCTTAGCTTACCATGTGCTGGGATTGCAAGCATGAGACACAGTGCCTAAGGGAGAGGTTTTTATTTTTTTATTTTTCAGTAGAAAATGAACACTTTAGATTGCTCCTCTATATTTGGGGCAATATTGGCAAATTATATTTTCCTATAAAGATTAGTTTTCATTCTAAATTTTTAAATGGAGCTGGAAATGTAGCTCAGCTGTAGAGTAGAACCCTGGGTTCTATTCCGAGCATGTCATAAATGGGGCGTGGGGGCTCACACCTGTAATTCAGGCACTCTGGGATTAGATGTAGGAGGATTAAAAGTTCAAGGACATCCTTGGCTAAACAGGGAATTAAAGGCCAGCCTGAGTTTCAGGAGACTCCAAATTAAAAAAAAAATGTATTGTTTGCTTGGGACCGGGGATATAGTTTAGTAGGAAAAGTGCTTGCCTAGCTTGCATGAAGCCCCAAGTTTGTCCAAGCACCTCATTATCTGGGTAAGATGACACATGCTCGTAACCCCAGCACTTTGGAGACAGAAACAAGAAGAGCAGAAGACCCAGGACATTCCCAGCTACATAGAGTTTGAGGCCAGCCTGGGATACATGAGATCCAGTCTTAAAACAAGAGCCAAGTTTTAAAAATACATTAATATCAAGTTGTTCAACTAAATCTAAAATTTGAAAACAAAAATGATTTTCTTGGATAATTATTTCCCAGCTGTTACTTTCCTTTCCATATTTGACCCCTTTCCTTTTAAAAAAAAATGGAGGTGAGGTGAGGTGGGTGTTTGTCTAGTCTGATGAGTATTCCCTTCGAAGTTAATTCCCTAGCAGAGTTAGTCACGGGCTCTATTTGTTTTTTGTCTCACTGTTTTTGCTTTTGTCTTTATTAATACATTCATTTTTACCTTTCATTTCTTTTCAGCTTTAGTTTTTCCCCAGCCCTTTGAAACATGTTCTTCATCAACTTGTTTCAAGAGCTGTCTAATATAATTTATTTTAGTGTGCAGGTACAACGGCTTTTTAAAGGGATGTTTCTTTCTAGCTATCAGTGCATTCCATTGTCCTTCGAGAACACGGTGTAACTGCAGAGGCTTCCTTTTGGTTTTACTCTGTGTGGGCACAATTTTTGCATGTGTTCCATTGAATTCTTGCAGAGCATGCATCTTTTCCCATCAGAATTCATAGTTCAATCTAAACCTATAAAATCTTACTGATTACGTTGCTTATTTCTTCTGTTTCTTAACTTTTGCTCATTTTAGACCAGAAAGTATAGGCGTCTATAATTGTGGTGTCTCAGATTTTGTCCCCAAATCCGCACATAGTTTCTGCTTTATAGATGTGAACAAGGTACAATTAGATGCATAGATATTAATAACTGTCTGAATTTTCATTACAAATCATAGCAGCATTTTGATATGCCCTCCTATCCCTTCTTTCTTCTTCTGTCTCATTTGTCTGATGCTGAGAGAACTTCTGTGTTATTTTATACAGATACATAATGACTGATGTATTCACGTTCTTTTTGTACTATATGACTTGTTGATTTCTTTTCCATTGTGCTTTATTATTTGCCTATGGATCTTAAGGGCCAATTTATATTATCTGGTTTTGATTGCTTGTCGTCTTTTGGGCTTGACTTCCGTTGACCTTCGAACTATTTTCTTCTTTTTTTTACTCTAGCCACATGTCAATGTTCATTATGAGTTTCTCTCCCTTGTATGGGTGTGTTCTGTGGTTCTGAAGGCTGTTACCTAACTAGAACATACATAAAGATGCTCTCTGGGGTTTGAAGAGCATTTATATTTAATGTAAAACACTATTCTTTTTATACAACACACACACACATACACATACACATTTTACATGGAGTCTATTAGATTACCTGTGAGTACACAGGTGTGTAAGTCAATAATCTGCATGAAAGAAAACATGGTGTTGTCATTGAATTGCCTTGAGCTCCTTTTGCTAGAACTGGGGAAAACATCATTTATTATTCTTATCAGTTGAATGCCTTCACCACCAGCACAGACATCTTCTATTAAACAAACAAGCATGAAAACTAACAGAAACCCAACTTTGGGAATGTGATTACATAGCTTGTGAGCCTCTCACTGTGAGATGCTTTGGAGGAGAAAGTGGTGGTTTTGGTTTTGGAGAAGCCGACAGACAAAGGCAGTTTCCTGCCTGCACTGAGCACTTTACATGACAACCCATTTTAGGATCCTATTATTGCTGAGGTTTCATTGTAAAGAAATACAGAGAAAATACAGAGAGTTGAAAAATGGAGATATGACAATGCTCAGATTGCTTTCATTTTATTTTTTTTTCACATGAGAAACTTGAACCCAAAGGAGTTAAATGACTTCTTGGGATCTTTTTGCCAGCTCTAACCTCATTCAGATAACTGTGGCCTTACACCTTCTAAGTCAGGAGAAATTTTCTATTATGTATCATAAATGAGGGAGTGAGTGAGTGAGTGAATGCTAGAGGTTTCACTCCAACTCCACAGCTGCAGACAACATTATACAAGTTAACTACGAAATTACAAACTTTGGAATCTTATTAGTGCATAAGTCTACCACACTGCAGTGCTACAGAGAGGGAGAAACAGAGGTTGCCATGGTGCTACCTGAGCAGAGAAAAGCTCAGGCATGCCAGTCAACATCAGGCTCAATTAAGAATGGACCATAGAACTAAGAGAGCAGGATATGGGATATTATGGGAAGAGTCAGATGTCTGCTGGTACCAGGTAGACAGGTGCATAAGTGGGCCACAGGCAAGTGCCTAGATGTGTGAATATACAGGCAGGGTAGACGAGCAGAAGCAGTTATGTATTGGGGGTGTGCATGTGTGTGTAAAGGCATATTATCGAACCGGGAGGCACCTGGCTTTCAAAAGTGGATGCGATTATTTGGCTCCAGGAAAGATTTGACTTTTGACTCTAATGCTGCCTGATGACATTTTTATCAAAGTAAAACATAAATAATAGTTTTCTATGACAGATTGATTGTCCAGTGTTAGCACAGCACAGTAGAGTGCTGTACAGTCATTCAAAACAAGGAGTTGTTTCTTTACATTAGATTGGAGTTACAGGCCACCAGCTGAGGAAGAATGGGCACTTGGAAGAAGGGGCTTACAAAGAGAAAGGAGACAACAGTAAAGGTTGGACTTTTTATTTAAATCTATCCTTGATACATTGAAAGCTGAGTGCATTTACGATAAAGGACTCAAGGAAGAAGTTCTCTTTCCAGGTTCACCACTGTGGCTACCAGGTTGTCATGTCTTCTGTTCTTACAATGCAGGTGTTGTGACTGTAAAAATTTACAACTTATATCACAGAAGGATAATCTCATTGAAAATGAGAAGAAAATATGAGAATCCAGCACTTTCATACTGTAAGGTTGTTATTTTATCAACATCCTGGAAATACTTTATTTCATTTACAATCTTTTGGCTACACAATGCTAAAGGGAAATGTGTTCATCCACATGCAAAGCAATACGGCTTCAGAATATAGCTCTTAAATGTATAGAATCTACATCCCAAGTGACTGGCGGGAGATGTTGTGAAGACGGTTGTGAATGGAGACGTACTTATTTCCTATGGAAAAAATGTAAAAGGATTACTTATTTAGAATAATTATAACAACCAGATGATATAATTAATATATTCGGGAGACATTTCAATGTCACTTAGTAACAATTGTTTATCTGTCTTTCTACCAGCTAATTCCTCAATGTTTTTAGTTGAATTCATTTTTATTTAAGGATGATTTATTTAAAATATACCAAAAACATGTATTTGTAAATAATTATGAAAATTAAGATCTAGCAATAAATGACATTTTGATTTGATTTCTGTTGTGCCTTTATCTCTTTCTTTCCTGTTTTTTTTTTTCTTTTTCAATGCTGGAGACTGAGTCCAGGACCCTGCATATACTGGGCAAGCACTATACCACTAAGTTACATCCTGGCACACAGCTGTGCTTTTAAATTAAGTAAATAATGCTACATATAATGACATTTTCCCTGTGTGTTAAAATTATAGCATTTTAATGTGGTATTAATATGTAATGACTTAATTCTTCTCCATATTTCATTCATATTGATGTTGCTGGTGCTTTGTCTACCACAGACAGCCAGTGAATGCTTTGTGAATGAATAAGTGGATGGAAACTTTAAGGAAAAGTTAAATATGATGGTGTACTCGTAAGTGACTTCAACACTCATCCTATTTATTACCCAAGATGCTTCTGCACACCAGAAAAACTAATGGCTGTGTAACTTACATTTATGAAAGTCTTGATACATTTCAGAATTAACTGAAAAGTACTTACTTGTCAGTGATTTTGGTTTGAATCAGCCAATTGATGAAGTCCCTGGTGGCAAGAGTATCGAGAATCGTGTTCATCTCATCAGAGAAGGAGCCATCAGCATGTCTGCGGCCTTCTTCAACAATCTTCACTTCTTCTGGGAAGCTAAGAAAAAGGAGGGTTGAAGTCAGGGTTTGATTATCTTAAATAAGCTCTTGCAGATTGCTGATCATTGGTGACATGTGAGAGCTGTAGAGAAAACAGTTCAGGTCTTTGACAAAACCCCTCATATAATCCCACACAAAGCAAGAGACCCTTAAAAGGTACAAGGTTTTGGATCTTGGCCTTGAAACCAAACTTGTGCAGCTTCGTTCGTGGTTGAATTTTTTTCAACAATTCATGTTGCCTTAAATATTTTAGTTAGTTGGCAACACAGACACTAGTATTTAAACTATTCATTTCTCTGAAATTCAACACAAATGCATTGTACCCTGTAAAGCCAGCGACTGTGAAAGCAGTCTTGAAAAATGTAGAAGTAAGGGATTAAAACTTCATCTATTGTTGTATTTTTTCCCTCACTCATTTGCCACCGTGGAATTTTGGGTATCCATTATAGAATCCCACAAGTTGGACCATTGGGTTTGTAGGCATGATGGTTAGTGCTTACACGTCAGCCTCTTACCCATTTCAATCTTTCTCAACAAGCATGAATTAACTCTGCTGAACTCTGCAGAGCTGAACATAAATTTTCTCCCATTTCCATTTCAAATGCAAACAAAATGGTCACAAGAAAATGAGATGCTTCAGGAGTACGTATGGTTAAAATCAAAACAAGTTACTAAAGAACTTGTTCTCATTTCTCACCTTGAAGATTGTATGGCCAGCTATGTGATGGCCGCATAAAAGCTAAATGCACGCTTGGGTGTGGTTAATGTCTCTACATGTTTTAATATTTACTAACATATGAATATTAGTTGAACAAATATGGAACTTCAGATATTTATTTATTAAATATTGAAATGTACTTAAGTTTTCAGTAGAGTTTTTTTTTTTTTTTTTAATTTTCACAGGATAGTTCTTTTAAAAAAAAATTCTACTTCAAGGAAACACATCAGGTAAGGAACCCCAGACTTACTCTCGCCTTCCTCTGCCTTTCACCAGCCAAGCAATAAATTCCTTTGCCGCCTGGCCCTCCAAGTAAGAACTCACATCGCTGGTAAAGGTCCCTTCAGCATGCCTCTCAAACTCATCATGACGTTTGGCAATGTTGTTCCTGAAAGAAACGTGGAGGTTAAATGGAGCTTTGTCTCCTCGGCAGTGTGGTCTCCCCTGATAAGTGGTGGGAACTTCGGGCTCGGGACTGAATGGTCAGACAGCTGAGGAGTTCGGGAGGGGACGGTGGCTGGATGATTGTTTGGAAGTTACATCAATGATCTAGATTGAAAATTGGTGGGAAAAGGCTAACGGCATTTTAAAAGGGACTAGAAAGTCCCTCCCTTTTCCAGGGTGCCATTTCTACCTTCTCTCCCTCCTCAGGTCATTGGCTGTTAAAGCTTCATTTAGGTTTTACTTCATTCTCAGTACAGGCCACTAGGCTGTCCACGAGGCCATGCTACTTAAAATCAGAGTAGGGACTTGTTATTAATGATCATCCAGTCAGAGTTAGTTAATAGATTCAAAGGAAAGCAAGGGATGATTTTGAATTATTATGAGAAGAACCATATGATAATGAATTAAAGAAAAATGTATGAGCCTGTAGGAGAGAAGCAGAGGTGAGCTTTTATCTACTACAAGTGTGTACAGAGGACCTGGGGCGGAGGGCAGAAGGAGCTGCTTGCAGCCCTGGCCATTTAACATCCTTGGAAGGTTCATCTTAGACTTAACAAACAGCTGAGATTACGGGTGGCCTTGTGTTAGTTTCCGGTATTGCAGCATTCCCACTCCAGAGGATGAGAACGA